>NC_072731.1:140064440-140341432 GCF_026930045.1 Uloborus diversus
GAGGGGGAGGGCATGCTGTTTCGCTTTTCTACTTTTCATTTTTTATCTCATCCAACAATGAAATGAGCAGTTTGTTTTTCTACAATATGAGTTTCATTAAATTTTTCTCTTCATCCTAGATTTTTTTTTTGAAAATGTTCAATTCATCAAACGTTTTTACTTTATTTTTTAACAGAACTTTGTGAAGTGGACCAACGTGCTCCGCCCAGGCCATGTTGAACCACATTCGGAAACAACTTCAGTAGTAATGTTCCCTAACCACGGTGTAGCAACGGTCCTTTTAACTTTTTGCTTCAATTTTCAATAATGGTAGTGCTATAGAAACTCGTATTATTTCATAACTAGCCGCCTGCGGCGACCAGCTGATTCGCCTTTTTACGCTATTCGCCTTTATACAGGCGCTCACTTGTCATTCACCATTTTACGCGAAGTTTGCCTCCTTTGGTGACTGTTTAAAAAAAAATGGCGGCGGTATGAGTCAATCTATATCAATATTTGAATAAAATATTTTCTATATCTACCTCCAGTACCATCGTTTGGAATTTTCCCAAAAGAGGGGGAGGGGCAAAGGATGTACTCTCAATGCAAATTTTGTCAGAAAATAACAAAAAGCATTTCCATTTTCATGTGAAAGCATTATTTTTTCAAAATTGTGGAGGGAGGTGGGGCTATTCACCTCCATTGAAGTTCCTTAAATGGCGGACCTGACTATCTCTTGCTGTCCATCGAACAAAACGACCTCGATGGACAGCAAGAGATAGACAGCCGATATTTATATCTATCTGTAGATCTATGCATATCTACTTTTGGTGGTAATTAACAATTTTTTTTCAATGAAAAAAATATTAATTTGTAAGAAAAACATTTTTTGTGTGCACTCAATATCTATCTACCTATTCGATCGTTCTCTAGATTATCTGGTTAGCAAAAGGTCCAGGGGGGGGGAGGGAGAAACAAATGAAGTCCCTGGAAGGAAAAAAAACAGGTTACTTCAGTAAGATCACGTGGGCGCGTTACATCAGTACGAAAAACATTTGCGTGGTGTGAGGTATGTGAGGTAAAAAGTGCAAAAAAACACATAAAACATTAAATAACTTTTTTCTAATTAAAATATCAAATCGAAGCCCGAGGTGCACATCTTCGGCAAAAACTGTACCTGTATACCAAATTTCATCTTTCTTGGCCTTACCGTTTTCCCGGGAAGCGCGCCACACACACACACAAATCAACATCTTATTTTATTATAGGTATGGAAGACTAGCAGTACCCGCATGCAGGGCCACGCAGTCCCTATGTGCAAGGTCGTGCGCAGCACGACGGGGCAGAAGTCGAAACGACCCCAATTTCTTTTAAAAATAACCCTTTGAATTAAAATGTTTCAACGGTTGCTGCTGATTGGTCTGCTACCCCCAAATCTCTCTCCCCCCCCCCCCCGCTCCCCTTAAAAGCATTACGGAACATCTTAAATTTCGATTCCAGATCCTCAATTTCGCAAAATTTTCAGGGAAAGCCCCCGATTACCAAACAACATCGCTTGAAACTGCTTCGAAAAATCACCTAAAATTGCGTTTTTGGAGCGAAAAATAGCGAATGAAATTTCGAAAGATTGCCAGCCCTAATGTTACCAGATATGGTCCTACAATCACAATTTTTTTCGACTTCAATTTCAGAAAATATTCGGTCAAAGGCCTTCGAACCGCTTTTCTTTAATATTGCAGAAATGAGGTTTTTGAACATGACTGAAGAAAAATTTAAGTGGAATAACCTCTGAACCTCTCCTTCTAATATCATAGAATATTGTTTCCGATTTTAGGGCTTAAATTGTTAAAAAAAATTCTAGGGGAGAGCTCCACACTCCTCTTCCCGTAAAGAAGATAACATTATACCAGGTAAATTTGTTTTTATTGTTTTGTGTGAATTCGTAAGAATATGAGGTTTTTTAATCTTACGCTTGAAAGAAGATTTGATAACATTAGCAAAAGAATTGGAGCTTTCATCTCCGCCTAGTTTAAAAATAATTGATTTAACTAACCTAATTTTACTGTAGCATTAAGTTGGGAAATGGACAGTTTGCAAAATATTTTCTTGAATATATTATTGTAGAACGAAATGAAAAATGTTTAACGCTGAGAATTTTCATCGCCAAAATAGTGTGATTATAGTTTAGGGTTATAGTCTTAGTGAGCTAAGTACCCTTGGCGAGATTTCGCATGTCAGTTATAAACCATTTTTATTTTTTATCGTGTGGATTAAAATGGTAGAAAGATTACAGAATTCGATAAGTTTAAAGACATAATGAAAGATCATTTAAAAAGAAAACTACCACCATGTATCCGTAAGAATTTTATTGATGATGAATGATAGAATTAAATTATAATTCAGAAATTAGAAACATATGAAACAGAAAAAATTAAAAGTAACCGATTCGGCAATTTGAGAAATAACTCAGCTAGAAAATGTAAAAAAATTAGCGCTAGCCAAAGAAGTATCATCTTCCTCTTTCGATAACACTGGTAAACAAAGGTTTTGTTACAAGAAATATTTATAGTGTTCTTATGGCCGCAATGAAAATGTAGTTTCATGAAGAATTGATACATATCGAATTGAAATATTGAATTCGATATGTATCAATTCTTGATGGAACTACACATTTTCATTCTGTTGTGGTAATGGCTGCTTTAGAACAACAAACTACATGTTTTGCATTACTTTCAAACGTTTAGTAATGTTTCTAGAATTCTCATTTCTTTCTACATCCTAAATGAAATGCTGAAATGCCTCCCCTGGACTTACTAATAGCATTATGCTGTAAAAGTTTCAGTTTCTTACTCAAATTTTAAGAGGGTGCCCAATTTAACATTTGTTGTAGCATATGGAAAATGTCACAAATTTGAAACATTTAATTTCCCCAGCTGTGTTTTTGTAAATAATGTTTTTGCATATATGCATATTACTTTTGTATATTATAATATGTGGCATTGTTTTTTCAGTTGAATGTAATTTTTAACGTCCCACCCCATACTTACGATGTTTGGGAGAAGGAGTTGAGCACCCTCTTCCAGTTGAAATAAGAAGTCAAAATTCTTCCGGTATATTACTATCCACAAGTTAAAAAATATTGAGGGGTGTCCTGTTATCTAGGAGACTTTTTTACATGTATTTTTGAACCACCCTAGTTAAACTATTTACTTATTCACTAAAAAATTAACATACAATCCTCTTCAGCTTACATAAGTCAAAACAGTGGGGAAAAAAAATGCATGCGTTTTATAAGATAAGAATTCTAAAAAACAGTTTTTTTTTTCAGTCCTTGATGAGTTTTATTAAAATATTTAAAATACAAGAAGCATATGGTTTCCTTTTTTTTATTCGTGCATTTTATTTCAAGTGTTATTTTTCTAATAATAATAACAATAATAAATAAATAAATAAATAAAATAAAATAAAGGGAAAATAATTCAATGTTCTACGCTATTTTTTATTCTTTCTCAATTTATATAACTCCATATTATTTCCTTTCTTTTCCTTAGAAAAAAGAAAGGTGTTATTTATTTTGATTGTTAAAAAATGTCTGGGAAATACACCCATATAGATATGGAACTTTATAAAGCTCAGATGTATAATTATTTTTTACTGATTTCTGAATTACTCAAACTTGGATTTTATGAATTTTTAACCATATATTCGGAACTCCAGCGCTCGAATACGCTACCTTGCGGTGATTTACAAAACTGCAAATGAAACTAAAACATTGCCACGTTGCGTTCCACGTGTGTCTGTTGACGTAAACACAGGCAGTTTGTTCTGAGTATTTATTAACGCAATCGATGTGTCTTAGTTTGCTTTCAGCTGCAGAAATTAATTCGTCCCTTAGTAGTATTCTCGAGCTTCTCAAAATAATGTTAGTTTTCATTATTTCCTTAATAATTGGTGAAAGCGAAAATTCTGGATTAACAAACTTGGATAACGTTATACAAGGTAAAAAAAATTATTGTTTTGTATGAATTTGTAAGAATATGGGGGGGGGGTAATCTTAAATTAATTAAACTTACCATATTTTACAGCAGCATTTAGTTGTAAATTATCGTAGAACAAAATGAATAACCGAGAAAGAATTTACTTTATTCCTTTTATTCTCAGCTGAAAGGTTTCGCCAAATTTGTTTAGGGTTATAGTTTTAATATAGTGCGAGCAAAGTAGCCTTGGCGAGATTTCGCGTTTTTAGTTAAACCATTTTTAATTTTTATCATGAGTGGAATAAAATGGTAGTAAGATTACAGAATTCGATAAGTGAAAAGAAATAATGGTCAATCAACTGAAAAGAAAACTACCACCATATATCCGTGAGAATTTTGTTGATGATTTGCATAACATGACACAATTAAATCGTAACTCAGAAATTAGAAAAATCGAAACAGAAAATTTTTAAATTAACCGATTCGGGAATTCGAGAGAAATAACTCAGCTACAAATGGAAAACAACAATCGCTAGCCAAGCAAGGCAAAAAAGTATCTTCTTTCGATAACAATTTGTAATGTCATATTGAATTTTCTAGCGTTAATTGTTATTCTTGTCAGGCCACAATTATTATTTAGTTTTATCAAGAATTGATAAATATCGAATTCAACATCGTGGAAATAGCTGCTTAGAACTACGAACTACGTAGTTTGCATTAATCTTTGAGGTTTAGTAATACTTCTTGAATTCTCATTTCTTTCTACGTGGGCCAGAATATCCACAAGACTTTGAAAATTAATTTAAAAAGAATAAAGCGAAAAAAATCATACGTACGAACAAAAATCACAACACTTTTAGCATTTTCTTCGTTACCATGTGCGTTTGTTTTAGTTTTTAAGTCCGCCATTAGACAGTGACTTCGGTGCCCCCTATAGTTCGTTGGAGTTGCGAGTAGGAAAAGCATTATCTAATTTAACATCTAACTTGGGCATTTTAACTTGTTAGTATCAAATACTATATTTAAATAAATTTAAATTTAAAAATTTTTATTTAAATAACAAAAATCCGATTTAAATATAAAAAAAATCCAAGTTATGTATATATTTTTAAAAATCCTGATTTTTATCAACCCTGTTATGAAGTAAGGTCCAACAATTTAACCACTATTTTTATAATCTGCTTAATAAAATATGTAGAGATTTTTGTGTTTCTTGAGTACTGATTAAAAATTTCCCGATTTATCTGTTGAAAATCACTGTATTCTGTCAGTGCATTATGTTTTTATACATCATTCATTAAAACTTTTTATACAGTTTAACCTCAAATTATTTGACAAAAATTCCCAGTAGATTCCATCGTTTTCCATTTGAAATTTTAACCGTTGACGTCATCAGCCATCAAGTGATCAACTGACGGGTAGCCAAGTGATCAACCGACGGCCAAAGTCTTCGAATGTAAGCCGTGAGAGAGTTCCAAACATTGGCTGGTAGGCCATGCAGAGACCTTTCCTTAACCTAATTCCACATAAATGATTTAAATAACCAGCATCTAACTGAAATGGACAGTATGCAAATAAATATTCTTGAAAATACCTATCGAAGAACGCATTGAAAAATCCAGAAAGAGCGTACAATAAAAAATAAAAGCTTGGAATTTTTATCGCTAAAATAAAGCACCAACTTTACTTAATTGCTCTGCAAAAGCTGTCATTATGGATGGGGTCGAATTTCTTAAATGCGAATTACCTCGGTATGGAATAAAATACATATTGGCTAACAGCAAGTTATCATGACATGGGGGGAGATTGCATAACCCCAAAAAAGATATTTGTTGATGTGAGATAATTTTTTTAAAAAATAGTATGTATTTTTAAAGGGTATATATGAAATCATACTATGCATTGAGCAGCTGAAATGTGTTTCTAGCAGAAAAAAGTGATGAACACTCATTAAATAGACACACTTAAAGCATCACCGTGCTAGAGTCAACGCCTGTTAACTGGCAAAGATACATTTGATGACGTAAGCGCAGATTGGCCAATTTTCCTTTAAAATTTCTCTTTAGTCCAACGAAAATCTTTTTGGTCCATTAATGTGTTGTCTAACTTCGCAAAGGAAATTACTTTTTCGTTTCCAACGGAGAGCAAAAAAACGTCATTTTTGCCCTGGATCTATACGAAATGATCCATTGGATGCTAGATTTGGGAAATATTGCTAATTAGCTCGATCATAATAACATAAGACAGCTTTAAATCCGATTCATAAATGTGCTTGCAGCAGACTGTAAATGAGTCTTATGGCTCCATATGAGTTTTGTAGTATTGTGAATGTTTATTTTTATGATGAACTGCCGTGTTGGGAACAGAAGTGAAGAGAGTTCCCATGAATGATAATTGTAATGCACGAGAAATTGTCAGAACACTGTAAAATTAAATTGAAATAAGTTGGAGTTTGAAAAAGGCGCTGTAATGCCTAGATATTTTTGGCTCTGTAGTTTTCTTGTAGTTTTAGCGAAATAAATGTCTTTTTATGAAGAAAAGGTGATTTTATTGGATTCCAGCACCACGCATTGAGTAATGCAGTCCTGATAAAGTAATTCATTGTTGGAATTTCAGTTTGTATTCAGCAGCCGAGTGAGATGCACATAAGTAATCTGTCTCATCTTATTGATGTTTTACCTCAAGTACAAGTACACAATGATGACCAAAACAAAATGTGATTTTGTGTTACCTGTTATAGTTAATAGTATAGTTAACAGTGTTATAGTATAGTTTCAGTTCACAGGCATTGACTCTAGTGCGGTGATGGCCTAACACGCCAAGCGACCACGCTACCGGAACCCAGCCCTTTTGCGAGTGAAGCGGATGTTTTTTCTTTGGCAATAATAAATGTTTCGCCAAACAAACAAAAAGGTATAAAATCACATTAACGAAAGACGGCGAAAGATGGATTTTAAAAGAGCAACCATGGAAACCTGAAATAAAATAAGTTTAAGAAATCAGATGCAAAATAAGAAAATATACAATGGATTCAAAAAGCGTAACCATGAAAACGCGAACATAAAATGGTTGTCAACCTGAATCAAAATGACGTATTTCGAAATTGATTTACAAACGCTTGTAACTTTTTTTCCTTTGAAGATAGAAGCTAATTTTTTCAACCATAGGTCGAGAGAGATCTGTAGTAAAAAATCTCGCTTCTTTCAATGCTGTCTAAAAGAAAACTGTGGGACAATTCCTTCACTTTTTATTGATAGATTTAATGAAGAAAGTAGTGCCTAAATTTGAGCTAAGCCTAAAAAAGTTCGAACTAAAAACGCAAATTACTCCCGCCGTAATAAAGTTAGAGCATTGAAATAAATTGTTTAGAACGCAGAAAGTTCTACCCTTGTTAACAATATACACTGGTGTGCAAAAATTAAAAACGAGACGGTTTTTTCAATATAACTTTGTACAAAAGCTGTCTAAATCAACACATTTAATACCGTAAGATCCCCAATACGTAAGAACATGTGTAATGTCAGCAACACTTGCTAAAAGAGAAATCAGAGGGATAAAAAGAAGCTTTATTAAAAAGTAGCATGAAGCGCAATACGACTGAAGGTCGAAACATCCCTGTGATGGGTGTCCAGCAACACAGCGTCTGCCCATGCTGAGAATGACGGTGTCAATGAGATTTTGAGGCATTGTTGCCATTCGTCTTGCAGCGCCGATCGAAGACTTCGAATCGTTACTGGTGGTAAGGTACGAGCTGCCAAGCGTCTGCCTAGAAAGTCCCATACATGTTCGATGGGATTGAGATCCGGAGATCGTGCCGGCCAATCCAGACGTTCAATATCCTCACTCTCTAAGAGCTGTTCGGCAGCTACTGTGCGATGACATGGTGCATTGTCGTCCATGAAAAGGAACTGCGGACCCATAGCGCCTCTAAAAAGACGTACATATGGAAGAAGAATCTCGTTACAATAACGGGTCCCGTTGACTGAACTTGCGTCGAAGATGTGAAGGTCTGTACGACTACCAAGCATGATGCCTCCCCAAACGAGATCACCGCGACCTCCATACCTGCCCCTTTCAATGATGTTCGAGGGATGTTTGCGGCTTCTCTGCTCTCTCCAGATGAGTATGCGATGAGAATCGCTACTCAGACTGAATCTGCTCTCATCTGTAAAGAGTACTCGTCCCCATTCATTGTCTCTCCTATTCCGGTGTTCCCGGCACCACAGAGAACGCCTTCTCCGATGGGCAGGCGTTAGAGGTACACACCGTAAACTGCGTCGTGCAAACAGACCACCATCGTGCAGTCTTCTGGCCACGGTAAAACGCGATATCGGTCGTCCAGTCGCCTGTGTCGTGTGTCTAGCGATTTCTCCCGCTGTCTGCCGCCTGTTTCTTCTGGCCTGTAAGACAATATACCGGTCATCAGCGTGTGTAGTTCCTCGTGGACGACCACTACTGAACCCCCAGATAGCTGTTCCTATAGTTTGAATTTGTCTCCAAAGTCGTGAAACGATGCTGTGAGCAATTCCGAACTCTGCAGCCACACTTGTCACACTGCGGCCTTCCTCCAACTTCCCAATGATTCGACTTCGGGTAAAAGCATCCAGATATGTCGTCTAACAGATTGATTATTCGCCATTTCTCGCTGAGTCAGCAACTCGGTGTGATTTTAACTGCTATACGGCGTGCAATCTCTTTGTCAGAAATACTGATCTTACACCAACAACATGCTTTATACTACTCAGACACTCCCCCATTACGTCTGCCTGCATATCTGCGCATGTGCTAACGTACATCTCCTTACTTAATCTCCTGATTGGTCTTTCTGTTCGCTCTGGCTCTTCGTTCAGCTGATATGCTAATTTTTCAACTAAGTCCTTAATTTTTGCACACCAGTGTACTATCTTATATCTTTAAATGAGCAAGTGGGTATGTATATATTTCGTATCTCGAAAACGGCTCTAACGATTTGGATGAAATTTTGGATTTAATTGTAGTTTTGCATTCTAAGTTCATTTACATCAGTGTTTTTTCTGTAAAAACGCGAATTTTTTACAAAAAAACAGTTTTTTAATATAAAGTCTAAGTTAAGCCTTGAAGTAAACTGTGAATTGACGCATCAGGCAGACGATTTGCAACCACAACAATGAAAATTTGCCAGGCTTGGCTGATATTGGCCACTTTGGCTAATTTCAAACAAACTTGGCATAAAACAAATTGAAAAGCATAGTAAGTTGATGTAAAACTTTCTCCTTTTTCAAGTGAAACTATTGCTTGACCGTCCTATTTTATTTATTTATTTTCTTTTTACACTACAAATAGTTTAACATGTTTTTTTAAATCACGCATCTTAATTTTATTTCGAAGAAACGTAAGTCTTGAGACTGTTTATGTTTTGTTAAGACAATTGTTATCATTTGTTGGAATGGTTTGTTGATCATCAGTTTTGACGGATATCATGCTGTATGTAGCATTTTCTGGCGTAAAGTGACAAGTACTTATTCAAAAAGAAAATCTAGATTGGGATAAAATCGTGAAACGAATCATAGTATGAAAGGAAGTATTCGGTTAAAAACCGATTTCACCATAGCAAAACTGACTCCAAGGTCAAAATATTTTAATTACTGACAAGAAAATTGTATAGTGGAAACAAATGTAACAGATAGTTTAAGGTTTGTTGATTTTATTACATTCAGAATCTTCTTTGTTTGTACTTTAGTGTTATAAGAAGGTCGAGTGCTTAGTATTTCGTTAGCGTGAAACTTTTCAAGTATATTTAGAAAAGTATTAAACCTTAAAAAAACACGAGTTGAGAAAAAGTAATTCTTTTAAAGCCGAGCGAGGCTCGGTCGTCCAGGTACTAATATTAATATGTGCAAGTAATTTTTCACCCCTTTAATAACCAATAATAGGCAATTTACGTGAAATTTGGGCCTAAATTTGAATAAAAAAAGAACTATTTATCGGATTTTTTTCGAATTATAACCTATCTTACTCGGTAAGAAAGCATCTTTCATATAGTGAAAGAATTTTTCAAATAAGTGCAGTGGTTCCGGAGATTACCTCGAACATATAAACACACAAAAATCCACCCTCTCTCTTTATAATATTAGTAAAGATTAACCATGATTCTTCATCAGTTTTTTCTGTTCTCAAAAGGCCGGTAAGGGCTTAATGAATTTCTATTAATTTAAAAAACGGAAAACACTTGCTCATGTCTGGAAATGTGTCGAGTTTCATCATCAACCATTACGGAGAACCAGCAAGATTGTTTTTCTTGATCATTGATTGGCGATTTACGTAAATTGAATCTGCTCACTTTTTATCATTCCTCTCAAAAAATTTGGTCCCCCTATTTGCCGCCCCAGAGTAAGTCTAAAAAAATAGGGTGTGTCCTGGACTCGAGCTAAAAAAAGTTTTTTTGAACCACTCTAAACTTAACTCTTAATAGGTACATACATATCGAATTTAATTTATTATTTTTAATTTCATTGAAAGGTAACCTCGTTTCATATATATATATATATATATATATATATATATATATATATATATATATACACTTTACAAGTTCTTTCTTTTTTAATGTTAATTGCTACTATGATTTTTTTATATTTTTCTTCGGTTGCAGTTAAATTTATTTAATAACAATATGAATTATTTTTGTTTCTTATAGTAAGATTACTTATAATGAACGCTTGTTTGTTTATTGTTTTTCTAATAAAAAATACTCTGAACTTCATGTCCAACTCAGCCTTTTGAACTTTTAAAAATTTTATCTTTAAAAGTCATGATTTGTCTGAATCAAAGATTTTTTTTTAAAATCAACTGATTTAAATCACTCAACTCTGCTTCATAAGAAAAAATTAATAAAACTTTTATGCATCATTTTTTTATTTACAATGTCATTTATTTTTAACAAAAGAAACAGTTTTTAAGATGATTCTCTAATTTTAAATAACATGAAACAAATTTATTTGCAGTATTTATTACTGCTGTTCAGGGGCGGATCCAAAAAATGTTGTTAGGGGGGTCAAGTTTCAATGGTCAGTGTTTTCTTCCTACGTAAAACTGTATCTGTCAAGCAGGTGTGACCCCCCCCCCCCCCCAAGGAGGTCGGTGCATCCCCTCATATGCTATCGAGCATCGTCCCCCAAATGAGATCAAAACCCTTTCAATTTACAGCCTCCCCTAAATTTTTCAATGGCACTGCCTATACCTCTCCTCCCTCATTCCCTTAAATGTTCATCAACCCAGACAACCACCTATCTTTAAAAGTTATCTACAAGAGATCCACTAGCCATAGAACTGGATATGAGCCAAATACAAAACATGTGCATGGGATGTCCGAATGTCTAATTGAATATCCACCAATGGTCGAAAGGTTGAAAATTTTTAACTTCCAGTGACATCCAAAATATCCAGACGTTCTGCGGCGATCTCAGAGATATGAAGGGGATATTCTGGATAGCTCATGCACATGTAGAGGATATTTCTTTCCTATTCATAGGATGTAATGTCCAGAAAGCTTTTGGATGTCTTTATAACGGGTTATAGATATGGATTTTTGATCATATAGATGTATAGGAGATATTAGAATCGATGTTTTATAGATTTCATGTTTTTACACATATTTTAAAGCTGGAAACAAATTTACAGGTTTAAAACACGCAACTTTTTGTGTATTAAAAAATAAGTTATTTGGAAAATATCTTAAATTTGCTTTCTCAATGCAGTGACGATCCTTTTTACTGATAAATATGAATTAAAGTGTTATATTTGCAAATAACTTATTTATTGATACACAAAAATTGTGATTTTGAAACCTGTAAACTTGTCTACAGCTTTAAAATATACTTCAGAAAAATTAGTAATAAGTTTTAAATAAAGTCTTCAGTCATAAAAGTCATTTATAAACTTTTCTTCTTTTTTTTTCAATCTTCAAAGGAGGAATTTTCATTCTATACCTACCTATAAAATATTTTTTTTTGCATACTGTTCTAGATTTTTTTCACCGATTGTCATGAATATAAGTGTTATATTTGCAAATAAATTAATTTATTGATATAAAAAATTGTAATTTTTAAACCTGTAATCTGTTTACAGCTTTAAAATATATTCCACAAAATTTAGTAATAAATGAAGTCTAGATTCATAAGTTATTTACAGACTTTTCATTTTTCAATAATCATTAAAGGATGAGTTTTCACCCTGTGGGTACCTATAAAAGGAGTTTTTACTTTTTCGCATACTGTTTCAGACTTTCCAAGTAATTTGCTTTAACCAATTTTACAAGTTAAAAAGTAGCAACTCTTTGGTGTCGATGAATAAATCACCTAAATTTAGCATCTCTGCTAATAATAATTCGGAAAAATGTTAATAACTGTAGTTAAGTGCGAAAGCTTTAATACTTTAAGTAACTTATTTGGCACCATGAGTAAGATCTGTTCCTGATACTTATGAATAAAAGTGTTAATATTTGTAAATAACTTATTTGCTGATAAAAAAAACAATCTTAAAACGTGTAAGTTTGTCTATAGATTTAAAGTATATGCCACAAAAATTCTAATAAAAATAACATTCTATTTACAGGCTTGTTCTATTGACTTGATGATCCTCAAAGGATGAGTTCTTATCACTTGTGCACTATAAAATGTTTTATTGCACAGTGTTACGATTTTTTCCAAATACAGTCAAGCTCGCCTAATGGAATAGCCAGTCTTCCACAAAAATTACTCTAATATGCCGGATATTCTATTAAACAGAATTAAAATAGACATAAATGGTTCTGTACATTGAAAATGTATTACATTAAGCAGGATATACAGTTAACCGATATTCTAATAAGCGGGCTCGACTGTATTTCCCCCTCCTTTCTGCAAAACGGTTCCTATTTCCTCTAAAAAATGAATTAAATTTAATCTTAGTTTGCAAATTCTAGTTTTCTGAATTTTGAAGTATCATTTTCTTTTTCGAAGTTTTATACTTAATAAAGCATAATACTTAATAAAGTTTAGTTTATTTGATAAGTGTTCAAAAAGAATTAACTATAACACTAAAATATTATGATGCATTGTGATTAATGCATGTATAATCTGAAAAAAAATAATAGACAAATATGAAAATATTTATTTTGTTGCATATCTCTTAAAAGATGTCGAATTTCAAATCTGAAAACTGAACTTCAATAAAATTTTGATATTCCTAGGCAAAATGACCTACCTTTATATGCTTCTTCCTTTACATGAGTTACACACAGCAATCTCTACTTTTTTTAACTAAATTCTACGTAGTGAAAAAAGCTTTAATGTCATCAAAATTACTGTAAAATGTTTTTATTGACTAACATTTAAAAAAATGCATACAAACAAAACATCACAATTGCATGAAAACTTGACAGGGACAAAACATCTATGTTTGTTTTCAGCAATCAGGAATTGCTTCTTGTTTTCACTTCACCGGTGAATGATGTTAGTCCTTTGATTTTTGAAAAGGAGCCTCGGGAGTACCACCGTTGACTGGCTCAGGTCCTGCTTCTCCAGCAAGCACGGTCTAACCAGCAGCACTGACCACCAGAATCCGCTCCTACTGTGCGGTTGCTTCTGCATCCTACACACACACCTTCAAACATACACACGTCTTTACGCACACACACGCCTTCAAACATTCACATATCTTTACAAATACACATACACAAAAACACACGCACCAGTACATGCACACTCATGATTGCAAAAAGCTTAATTTTAATTCAAGATGTCAAAAATTCAGGTTTATTATTATTATTTATTTAATTTTATCTAGTCAGGTTTTGATGTGCCGCAACTAATTTTTAACCACAACTTTTCATGGCAGAACCTGTTGCCCTAATTTTGATTAATACTGGGAGAAGACCAATTTATAAAAATACTTATTTTGGCAATGCCAATGCAACATCTGGAACTTTGTTAATACATATTACAGCAGAAAAAAATACTTAGAATTTAATGTAAAAATTTAGAATTTCAATTACAATAACATCATGACATTTGGAACTATACTTGCCTGCAACTTAAGTGGACAGTGACATCATCACGACACACAGAAGAAAAACCGTGTTAACAGATAAAACGTCACACTTACTAGCTTCCTCACCCTACCTGCTTCACAAATAAGAGGAGATCACCACCTGTGTATGAGCTGCTACTGGCTGGCGTGTTTGATTCAAATGGTTTTAATGTTCCGCGCTGCTTCGCTCGTAAAATTGAAAATATTTAAAGATTGACAGAAATTATGCCTAAAAAAGGTAGTATGCGTGGGTTTAACGAACAAATCTGATTTCTAAACGGTAGAGCGTAATTTACCCCGAATATTGGAAAAGACACAATGAACTATTTCCTTCATTTGGTCTCATCTTATTTCTCCATTGTCAAGTAAGCTTGCAGTCGAGTATACAATACTCAAGAAAATTGCAGCCATAACCACAATTGCAGATGTAACTGGCGTGAAGACCTTTTCACCAAAAAGTCCAAACTGTTCCAAAATATTTGAATTAAACATCTCCCTTTTCTAATTTTTGTTCTGAAAAACAGCCAAGAAAACTTTTTAATTCAAAAAATGAGAAAATTGCAAAAATAATGGACTGATGCTGCATAAAGCATGTGTTTTCACATTTGGAATTATTAAATTATAAGATATACTTACCTTATATGTTTGAGTGTTAAAGGATATAATTTTAAAAGATGTTGAAAACACAGAGAACAAACATAAAAGAGAAACTACATTAATTTAAATAGTTCCTCTTGAATGTTTTTCTCAGTAATTTTTCCGCTTGGTTTTTTTCTTCTCTGCTAAAATAAAGAAATAAATATTTGCTATCTTGTTTTTCATAACAATTTATGAATTATATATTAACATACTTGACAAACACAGGATACTGCAATAAAAAAAAAAAAAAAACTGGCTTGACAGAGAAGGAACATAAAAAAGAAACTACATCAATTTTATTAGGTAAACGCGGTAAAATGTTCCTCTCCGGATGTTTCTCATTCTCTATTTTCTCTTTCATACTATAAAATAATTAAATATTTGCAAAAGAATAATTTGTATATTGTATTATGAGTATTTAGTGTCATTCTAAGTGCTCGGTAAAGTGTATGTCAACAAGGTTGATGCTCTGAACTCGAACTAAGAGCTACTTGGTACGGCACTAGCGAAACCTACACATCAAATACATACAATGTGAATTTTGAAGCCAAACTTTTATGAGTAATAGTTGGCTAACTTGGATTCATATTTAATTGTTGCAAAATTTACAGCATTCAGAGACTTATAAAACATTACACTAATTTTAATATGTTAGATTTTCCAAAAACTTGATACTTAATAACCCCGTCAAATCCAGAAAACTCATCTACATTCTGGCAGGACGAAAACACCTGAGAGAAAAACTTTACATATGCACTCTCATTAACCTGGCATTTTTAAACAAAACCACTTTTTAGTCAACAGTGGGCTGAGTTTTCAAGCAAATATAATACCATTTGAATTTAAATAAAACAATCGGGAAATTGAAAAAAAAAATCATGCCAAAAAATGCTTATTATTATGGAGGAGTAAGTGAGACACTTTTAATACATTGGTAAAACCAAAATTCCAGCATATGAGATTTCATAGCTTTTAGGGAGAAATAATATTAATAGTAGTGCTCATCTTGCTAATGTAAACGATGAGGTGCTAAAACATGAATGCAAATAATAAACCCAGCATTGGGCCTTTTTGTGCCATCCGACAACAAGGGGAAAGACTAAAATGCAATCTTTATCTTTATAATGCAAACACATATTCAAGCAATGTGCAATTGTAAAAATTAACAAACTGGATAGATGTTTTGGGGGAATGCATGCTTAAATCGAATGGTTAAACTGAACATTCATGAACATAAAAATTTCTAGAAAATAAGCCTTAAACATTTCCACAAAACAACTTTAGAGTTTTAATCCTTTCAGCAAAGTAACACAACACATGCAAAGAAATCTAAGTTAATACCTAGCCTACTTGCAAGATAGATTTTTATGTTTAAAAAAATGAAAAGTTAACATTATGGAAGAAATGCAGATCGAACATACACGAACAGAAATCAAAGTTAGGGTACCTGTGAACTTAACTCCTCATTAGTGAAAAAATTATCATTGAGTAAAAAAAAATACATTTACCAGAAACAAAGAAACATACCAATAAAGAAAAGAAAAACTTCAAAACAGTTTAATACTCCACTAAATTTTTAAAACAGCAAACAAAGTAGCAATGGCCGACATTCAAATCAAACGGAAAAGCGGTAGGTAACATACAAACACTTAACTTTTGCTGACCAACAAATGTTCTAAAATGTGAAAAACACAAAATCAGCAGCATCTGAAACACTTATCTGAGAAAAGAAAATAGCTATATTAATTAATGTAGTTACAGCAAAGAAAAGTATCCAGTACAAAATTGTTACCACCGAACTCACGCCGTATCGCGATCGCGATTTTGTTGATAAACAATGAAGTTTAGAAGAAGAAGTGTTAGTTTTCTTAGTTCATCACATTTTAAAAGGAAATGAATTTAAAAAAAAACTCACCTGAAATCAACAAAACTTTAAATTAAAAGAATTTTGCCACAGAGACCTGAATATAAACAAATCAAGTAATATCCAAAAGTCAAATATCTAGCAGATATCCATAAATGAGACTTAGATGGATATTTTTTTTAAACATTCAGGTTATTGAACAGCCATCCACAAGCTATCCAAATATCTATATCTAAAACATGTAGAAATCTGGATAGCTAGACGACTTGCGAAAATCCATATCCAAAACCTGGATATCCATAAGCTATCCGAATATCCACATCCAAAACATGTAACCGTTTGGATGTCTTGAAGATATACCAGAAATCCATATCCATAGACATAACCAGATATGGATATCCATCAGCTGTATGGCAAATCCAATGGATATTTGGATATGTCATGGACCTTTTAGGATGTCTAAGAGACATTTGTGGTTGTCTGGGAAAACCCATATTTCTTCAGGCAAACAGGCTGGTCACGTTACCGTAAGTTTTGACTTTATATTACAGCTATAAAAGAGATGAAAATAGCACAAATGACATGTGGTTGAGGTAGAAGATAACTCTAAAAAAGCGTTAAACTCATTAAAGATAATTGTTCTTTTGAAAATGAACAAAAAAACTCAAAATAGCAATTGCCCAACAAACCAACCAAGTCAATCTTCTGAATTATGACGCACTGAGAAGAAATACTTTGCATAACCAAGCAAATTAAGGTTAACATTGATTCTATGTACTATTTTTCCGGTTCTAAAAAAATTGAAGTTTAATAACAATCATAGTAAAATTCTTGTCACGGGGGGGGGTCAGCTGACCCTTTGACCAGGGCCGTCCGAAGCTCTGACGGCGCCCGGGGCGAAAATTTCCTGGCGCCCCCCCCATACACACAGAAACATCAATTAGCTATAACATCAGTACATAATACATACTTGAATTTCTTACATATTAATGAACAGAATAATCAGAGGGCTATGCTTAATACAAATTAAAAGACAAGCAAAGAACATGCTTCTAATATTTGTGAAACATTAATACCCCAAAAACTTTTCGATGAATGGAAATGTTAAAAATCCAAATATTTATCTAGTAAAATGTTATCGCACTTGATAAAAAACTAACAATTAAAACTGAATTCGTTATTCATATTGATCAAACTAAGAATACAAATAAATAAGTTGCTTATAAATAGAAAATGTTTTTATCGAAGTAAATTACATCAAAATTAGATTTCGATCTGGACTCATCCAATGATTCTTTTCAAGAGTTCTTTTCTGGTTTTACTTGCACCAACTTAATACCAACTTTCATATGTGTTATAAACAAAGATGTTATTCTTTTGCATCAAATATTTAAGTTTTAGGGAGAAGCCCACAAATACTCAACAACATCGAAAATCTCTCAGAATTGCGTTTTGGAGCTCTAATTTCGAAAAATCACTGGCCCTAATATTACAAAATATGGCCTTACAAATTGCGTTTTAAGACTTAAGTTTACGAAAATATTCGTGCAAGGGTCCTCATGCCGCCTTTCTTTAATATCACAAAAAATGGGATTTTAAAACAACACTTACAAAAAATTTAAGTGGAATTGCCCCGGATTACAAAACATGACTTAAAGTTTTTGAACAATAACTTTATGCAATTTTCCTGGGAAATGCTCCAGATTCTCCCTTCCATAAAATCTTCTAAGTTCGTCTTAAGTTGCGTTTTTGAAACTTCAATTTCGAAAACTTGCAGGGGGAGAAGGAATTGGCTTCAATTTATTTAAAAAAATAATCGATCGGAAACAGTTTCTGAGCTCCCTCCCTAAGACCCCTTTTACACGATTCCCGCTTTCGGACATCGGACGGCAGACATGTGACGTCACAAGTCAGAGGAAAATCGTTGCTCATTTACACTAGAGTCCCTATATGAAAACGTAGTTTTCAGAGTTGCGACAACAGCCACGCTCGGAAAGCGCTACCGGTTACAGGGGGAAAATAGGGTTGCCGCCGAGCTGCAAGATTGGCTCCTTGTTCGCTTTCGAGTTTCATTTTAAAAAATAGTCGCAAACGGGAGCGGAAAGAGTGCAGAAACGGGTTCTGAAGGATGTAAGCACGCGGATTCGAAAATGCATGCTGTTCAATAAGTGAAACGCTCGATTTTGATTCAAACATTAAAAAAAGACAAAATGGCCCTGTGTTAGCAGAATTAAGAGCAGATTTTTCTAAAATCTTATTTTCTTTAATACGATCAATTTTAAACTAATCAAAAGATTCCGAGACAACGAAAATTATATAATAATTTTAATTGATTCAAAAGGAATGAAAGAATAAAGACTGATTAAGAAAATGTAAATAAATAAATAAGCAACAAATAACGAACATAAAAAAATTGCTTGTTTTTGCTACATTAAATTAAGCTTTATAAAGATTTTTGAACATAGAAATATTTCTTATATTGATATCAAAAGCATTACTTATTTTTTTTCTAAAAAAGGAAAAATATACAATTTTCTGATTTAAATGGAACAAAGCTTAGCTTAAAAATTCCGAAAGGAAATATATGCCTGGGATGCCCACATACGGGGGGGGGGGGGGAGTACTGTTAGGGGGTGTGGCACATATGTATATGCAAAGGAAAGTTTGAAAGAGTAATACTAGAAATATGTAGAAGCTTAAAACAAGGTATCCTATCCAGGCCAGGATCTATACATTTTAGGCCTCCTGCAACAAAATCTGTATAGCCCCTCCCCAGAGGCCATCAGTGTATATTTGTAACGTTAAATAAGTCTTAGTGCTAGGTTTTTTCAATTTTTTTCTTTAATATCAGAGGCCATTGAACCCCTTAAGACGTGGGGCACCCCACACTGCGGGGATCCAATCTCGCCCCAACCCACTCCAAAAAAAAAGAGATTAAGAACCTCTGAATATTTTAATGGTTTAGTGGGTACACAGTTAATAGATTAATTTGTATAAAGTTGAAAACTGAAATTATATTAATCAGAGGTCATTTTTATTTGAAACTAGATGCAGATAGAAATATTCAGAAATAAATTGGGAAGTAAAGGAGGGGGGGGGGGTGTATTTTGACGCATTATATTTTTTCAACATTCTTATATGCATAAGAAACAGATGTCTCCATTATTTTATATTTATTTCTTGAAAGTACACTATCTATTATTTAAAATTTTCAACAACATTTTTATACCAAAACAATACTAGAATGAAAGGTAGTTAGATAGTAGACATTTTTTTAATGAAACAAAATTAAAACAATTCAGAGCACCAAAAAAGGACTTGTACTTATTTTGAATTTTTATGACAAAGCAAAAACTAAAAATTGAAAACAATTTAGCATGAAGAAAACTCATTTATTTCATGCTAAGTTTTCAGATCAATAGCATGATCTTATTGTTGTAATCTTGTTGTTGTTGTAAACAACACATATCTCTGTTGTTCAATTTACTTTTTGGTGTTATTGTATCTATAAATTTTATTTAAAACACAAAATTTTCAGCATTTTCATCCAAAAAAGAAAACATTAGTTTAATTAAAAACTTCAGTCACTAATGGGCTAATCTTCAAGAAGTGAAACTTTGCTGTCACATGCCTTTTACAGTTAAAACTAAGTGATAATTTATTATTTTTTAATTTCAGCAAAAATATATCCATATAAATCTGCCGACAGTTTTTTTTTTTGTAATATTTTTTTTTTTTTTTTGGTTAGCAGCATGTGAATTCTCACCTCCATGTGTTAGAATTTAATTGATTCAAAATAAATAAAGAGATAAAAAAAAGGTAAGAAAATGAAAATAAATAAATGAACGGAAAGGCAAACGTTGTAGAGTTTTAAATCTAAAAATATATCCTGTAACTATCTAAAAAGCTATATCACTAATTAAAATGGTTTTCTATTTTAAAGAAATGCTAATTAAAATTGTATGTTTAAGTTTACCCTGTACAATTTTCTGATTTAAATGTGATTAAGTTAAACATTAAATTAAAAATTTGAAAGATAAATATGCAAAAGAAAATTTGAAAGTTCAAAACTAGAAATAGGTAGATGGTCAAAACGAGGTAACCCCCGCCCCCCCCCCCCCCCAAAAAAAAAGAAAGAAAGAATACCAAGAACCTCTAAATATTTTAGTGGTTCAGTAGGCACTCTTGGTTAAAATATTAATTTGAATAAAGTTGAATATTATTACTTTAATTTGATGTAGATAGAAATATTCAGAAATAAATTGAGGAGTTGAGGGGGTGTAATTTTAAACATTACTTATTTTCAACTCATATGAATAAGAAACAAATGTATCTATTGGTATTTATTTATTTCTCTGCATCATACATCTATTACTTAAATTTTGAACAATATTTTCACATCAAAACAATATTACAAAGAAAAAATCATTCACAGCAAAAGTAGAGGACTAGTACTTATTTTCTATTTTCGTGGAAAAGCAATGTTTACATTTAATTTTGACAGATATTTTAAATACAACTTAGCATGAAGAAAACTCATTAATTCCATACTAAGTCTTCAGGTCATTACCACATAAAAATTACAACCAAAGTCTCTAATGTTCAATTTATTTTTTGGTGTTGTTACATCTATAAACTTCATTTCAAATACAGAATTTCCAACATTTTTACACGAGGAAAAAACGAGGAAACAAAGACATTTTTCTCAACTAGGCAATCAAACTCAAACTCAGGGTACCGAAACAAGATTTGTAGTTTTTATAGATTTTGGGACAAACTATTATTATTAATAACTGCTTAAGTAACAAAATAGGCAAAGATTAATCTTTATGTTTTCTGAAATGCAACGTAATGTCAAAATATTTAGATGTTCAAAATGTAGTTATTATTACCAAATTTTTAAAAATTCCTTACTCCAAAGTATCATTTCCTAAAATTAATAATTATGGACAAAACATTAGTTTAATCAAAATTTTCAGTCACTTATAAACATAAAGAAAATAAATTTTGTTATAGGCTTTATTCCCATTTACTCAATCAGGGAGTTTCGATTAGACAGGGCAAAATATACTGATGCTTGTAATTTATTTTCTCTTATACTATTCGTGAAGTGAATTTTTATGAAAAAAAACTCCCTTGATTGAAATAAATTGAATTTTTTGTTCAGATTTTTTCATATAGATTGTTATTCCATTCACTACTCCATATCATGGATGGATGAACACGACGTATGTTCTAATACACTGAAAAATGCTTCCAGAACTCAGTCAGAAACAGAACAGGTGCATTGACAGTCAGAAGTGGACTATGATAACAGTTGCTACAAATCCCTTCCAAAATTGGAGCTATTTGCAGTTATTCAAATTCTGTCCTGTAGTTTAAGTGGGGAGAAAAATCTCTTTTTGAGAGGGGAGGGGGTGTTTTGGATAATTACAGGAACAGAATAAGCAGAAATGAACTGTTCATTTAATGCTGAAATAAGGTATATAACAATAAACAAACCTAAATACATGTTTCATAATTTTATGTATACCTAAATTTTTTAGCCTTGCCTTAAATACCAAAAAATTTATTATAAATCTGAATTGAAAACAATATTTTTACATGACAAACAAGCATAAACCTAAAGAAAGCACTTGATTTACAAAACAAATTCAAAACTCTAAATTTAGAGAATCAAAACAGAATTCCAGCAAAATTTCTGTTGCAAAAGTATTGTTTGTTTAACCTCTTTACATTTCAATATTATTATACAAATGAATGATAATAATTTTGACAATAAGCGTAACAAATCAGAAATACAGCATTGTCTGTATGAAGATCAAAATTTCATTTAATTACACTATTTAGCATTTAAACACAAAATTTTCGTTGGTTTGTATGTCGTTGTTGAAAGTCCAAAGACCATTTCGGCAACAAATTTCCTGAAGTTTTCAACATAACAAACATGAATGGCATATTATACATGGAAATTTATTATTATTTTTTAAACAACTTCATTAAAATTAGTTTTAATAAAGCTGTCAAGCTAAGAAAACTTCGAAAATGATTTCTGGACATCCTTGTAAACTTAATACTGGAGATCATTCTATTATACAATTTTTTAAGCAAACAGTACAATATTATCATGAGTTTTCTAGAACATCTGCATCAGGGCTACAATTCAATTAGTAGTTGAGCTTTCTTTAAGTTGCAGAATATCTGGAAGAAACTTAAAAAACATTAAGGGCGAATAAATTTAAAAGCTGAAGTAAAACTCTTCAAATGTGCTAAATCATCAATACGGCTGATGTTTTGAATTGGCAGGAATGTTTTTTAAAGTAGTTCATAAAATTATAAATGGAAAATAAATAAACATACTTTAATTGAAATAGAGCTGTATTTCAACTACTTTGCATTAAGTGTGTTGTAAAGTTTAATTTCAAATAACAGGGTGTTCTAAAAACACATGAAAAAGTAAAACACATATTACAGGGAATATTTTAATTCATCAATCTCTTTTGACTAGCATAGATTGTGTTTTTCATTCATTTATGTACATAATATTATGTACATATTTTTTAGTGTGCATCATCTTTACTCTTAAGAAGAGAAATCATCAGTTTATGATGACTAAAATAAGTAATGATTGTTCGTGATTCCAAATTTTATAGGAACCGTGAGAAAACTTTCTTGTTTTTTCTGCATTTCACTTAGGAATATCCACAGCAAAATTGTAGGGGTAGGTGGGGTATGTTGGACAGTGGGGCACGTTGTTCGAGTCCCAATTATTTTAATAATATTAATATTTTTTATTTTATTTTCTGACCAACAAATAGCTCCTATGGTCCTACAAATCCTATCACGAAATCACATGGCACAGTTATATTGAACAAATTTTTTTCCAGAAAGTGTTATTTCAGCAGTCCTGAGTAATTTTCAGAAAACTATAAATTAATTTCTTTAATGGTTTTAGTCAAGATTGAGGAGAAAAAAAATTAAACTCCTGTCTTAAACTTTTACGTGAATGCCACTACCTCATCAAAGAGCTTACTTGTGCTTGTGATTGAAAAAATGTGAGTGCATACTGTAGAAACTATTTATAAACTGTTCTTGTTTGACTTTAACATATAAATTTAAATGAAGTAAAAATATAGAGAATGCAATATAACTGATGCTCAAATTTAGATCCTTTAAAATAAAGCCACATTTTTCAGTAAATTCATTTATCTATACCAGATATTTCAGCTGGCTACATGAATCAGTTTTGAAAGCCGTATATTGGGCACCATTGTCTTAGAGCATTTGAATTCCCCTTTATTTCAATGTTCTATTTCCTGTAAAAAGTATTGATTTTCTAAAGCCTTTAACAAATTAAGATAATCTCTGATAAATTGAATATTTGTTTATTTATACATTTATTTTTATGAGTGGTTGAAATGAACTCGGATGCAATTGAATTACCTTTTGAGTGGGTGAGGCAAAATCACGAACATGTAATAAATGAATATAAATAATGAAAGAAACATTACTTTTAAAGTGGATGCATTATAATAATAATAATAATATAAGAGAAATAAACAACTCTGATTTAAGGAAGTAGTTACTAAACACTTTATTTTGCATTGATTGAAAACATCGGATAAATATCAAAATATCCAATATATATCAAAATATCGTATATTTTCGAACCCTGATCTTTACGGATAATCTCAAAAACCAATTATGACAGCCTTTATTTTAAAATGCCACACTAGTTAAAATTTAACTCCACATTAATCGAGATAGATTATTTAAAAATCATTTTTTCACCAAATATCGAAATTTTTACGAACTTGATGTGGGGTGAGAGCTTCATGTACTTTATTTTTCTGCTGATCTAGAAGAGTAGACTAAAGTTTGATTCCAAGAAAAAGGTTGTGTCATAATGACACACGATAGACGTGAAACATTTTAACTATTCATCAAACACTTTTGAACAGATTGTATTTCTTATTCATATTTTTACAAAAAATTATATACATGTGTCCACTGATAATGATCATCTTCTTCCTTCTTAAGAAGAGAAATGATCTGTTTACGATATTTAAAGTAAGTAATTACAAATGTACATATTGATCTCTGCGCTGCCTGAACGCAGTACATGCAACCATACAAAATGAGAAAAGAAGCGAGAAGAGTGTAATGTCTCACTTTTCTCCAAGACCTGAAGGCAAGCAAGCCACTGCTTTCCTTCTAACCGACATTGCTTATCCCCACCACTTTTCGTCACACAAAAAGGTTGGATCATAACTTCAAAGCCCTCGCATAAAAAGTTTCACTTAAAAAATCTTTGATTCAGCATTTTATCATAAAAGTATTGATATTTCAACCCGCAAAATTTTAAATGTACCTAATTTCTGACAAACAAGAGCTGTTGCTGGAAGGATTTTTACAATCTCAAAAACCCTTGATAACGGTCCTGATCTCAAAGGTAATTCAACACTCGTTAAAACTTAATTATGTATCAATCATGGCCATAACTATTTAAAAATCATTTTCTCAATAAAAATAGAAATTTTTACTAACCTGAAGCGGGGTATAAAACCTGATGATAATAACCTGAAGCATGTACTTTATTCTTCAAGTGATAAAGAAAGAGTAGCATGTAAAGGAAATAACTAGGCAACCTAAAAATTAGTAAACCCTAATTAGAGCACAATAAAAAGTACCAACACACTACTTGAAACGAACTTAGAACATCTCAGTTTTCTGTTTATGATGGAACACACAGCGAGTGACATGCTTGTTGAATAAAAAAGAGTAAATTACCAAAATAACCAAAACTGCCAACAATTCATTAAATTTTTAATAAAATAGTACATTTTAAATTGGCTCGCTCAACCTAAAAAATCGATAAAAACTGCCGTGTGTCAAGCAAGTGTTCTACTTCATATCCACTTCAAACGCTTTGGCAATTTTTTACAATTTTTAACTAATAAATATTTGGCAGAAAATCATAACAAATCGTTTTTCCTTAAATCTAAACGTTATTAAAAGATACTGCCAGCAAGCATTGAAAGTTCTATAATTTATAAGCATTTTACTTCCTCTGCATCTCCTTTCAAAAAACAAAAATTTGACATTGTAAGTAAATACTTACGTTGCATAAAGAGAAGATTTAACATGGAGTTTTATAGCTTGAAGGAATATTAAAAACGATACATAAGTCAATTTTTGTCAATGATCAGGAAAAATAAAAACCCTAACATTAAAACATAAGTTAAAATGGGTTTTAATATCAAGTCACATTTATTTAAAAAAAAAATTTCTGCAACATACAGCATATATAATACAAATCACAAGTTAAGACATCCTCACGTACATCACAAGTGTATGTTTTGTTTACTTCCACTCGTCGCCAAGCACGAAATTGATCGCGCCAAACCGAATACAGAGATCTTTCGTTAAAAAAATTTAATTTACACAATTTAAACTTTTGCCTTGTCTTAAAGTGTTGTTTTTCAATAACGTTGTGATTGGATTAAATGATTTAACAGGAAAACTAACAATAAAAGACCCAAATAAAGTGTCAGAAGGGAATTTTAGCACACCGGAACACATGTTCTTGATATAATTACGCGATAGTTAAAGAAATAGGAATGGACTCACTCAAGTAAAGCTACATACGTATAATTTGAACATTGTAGAACAGTAATATGAGCATTAAAATCTTGGACTCACCTTTAATTTATCAGATTCTGGGTTTTTCCACAGCACTGTCATACGCTCCATGTTAATCCTACGGGAGAAGAAGAAACCTTGCCTCAGGCGGTCTTCGACCAATAGGAAAATGATACCGCGTTGTCGCAACTCTTACACGAAGGCGGAAAGCGGGAAGCGTATGCAAATTTCGTAACCGGTTCGGTGTTTTGACAGGGCGTCTGCTTCTGTTTGTTTATCTTTGTTTCCGTTGAATCTTCGTGTTATTTCCTACTATTTTTTTTAATTGTTAAAGAATTGAAGTGTTTTCCGTAAATGTTGAAGGTTAATTTTTTAGAAAACATGTCTTGGATAGCGCTGATTTATTTTTTAATCTTTTTTTGAGCCACGCTAAAAAATAGAAGTAAAAAATTCTAAATTTGCCAAACAGTGCTTTCCCGTGTTTCGCGGTAATGATTTACCGCTATTGTTTTTTAATCTGTGTGAATATTCAATAAATAACATGTGCACAATTAAGCCAGGCTAAAAAATAAATAGAAAATAATTCTGGGTTTATCGAACAAGCATTCCCTCCCCCCCCCCTGAAATTCAAAGATTAATTTAAAAAATAGAATGGTCTATGTTCTAGAATCTTATCACATCATGCTGCTGTTGTATGCATGAAAAAATGAAATTGCACAAGGATTTCATAAATAAAATATTTTTTAAAATACTGAAACATATATTTATTTATTTGCTTATTTTAATCAATTTCAAAAATGAGGTTTTTGGCTTGTGCAAATTATTCTCATACAGTGATGTTCCCATCTATTTTTCTGAGGGTATACTCCCAGTAATCCATTACGCACAATATTTGTATGCGATCAAATCGTTGCCTGAGAGCAACAGTAGGATATCTTAGTGTTATTTCGGGGATTAGATGTCTTAGTGTTGCTCTGAGGCAACGATATATGTAATATGTCTTTATATGGTAATTTTTGAAACTTGAAGGTATACGCTATATGTCTAAAAAATATTTGAGAATATACGGCATACATGGAATATACCCTATGGGAACACCACTGTTCTCGGTGTACAAAAGTTTTTCTTGCTGATAGCTGCTCGGAAAACAACAGTTGATAATTTTTGCTGTGTTATTGCTATTGCATTTTCAGAACTCGATGAGGAGCATTTTTTCATTTAGTGATACAGTGAAACCTGTGTATGTTGACCCCTTTATTTTCTTGAAACATCTTTAAAAAGTGTTGAATTATATAATTCATAGTACAGCTCGAGTTCAATAATGAAAACTCTTAAGAATGGCCACCCCTGTGTCCACGTTTTCACTGAACGAAGGGGTGGCTTCTCGGAGAGGTTTCACTGTACAATAAAATGCTTGTAGTGATGTATCAAAATGTATATTTTTTAGAACTGCTTTGCATGTTATTGTGGAATAATACTAACAGTGGTGTTGAAATATTATTTCGGGGGGTTGGGGGAGGCTACATTTAACACATGTGCAAATCTACGTGTATACAGGTCCGCACCAAGACTGATCGGCGCCATCGTGCAAATGTCTTTTGAGTGCCTTTATGCATTAACGTTCGAGAAAATTCTAGTTAACTCCTGGGGTGAGGTTTTATAGACAAATGCAGTATTGAAAAAATACGTTTGGCATTTATTTGATGTATCAAAAGGAAAGCAATGTATATATATTTCATTTTGGAACAAAGTGTACGTTTTTACCTTTGAGCAGGAGTTAGTTATCTCTTCATCTCGAAGTTGTTTCGAGTAAGGGTGGATGTAAGGAAGGGGTGATCGGAATTGACTTTTGAACTATGGCTTTTTCTCTTGGAAACCTTGCATTGAGCTGTTGTTAAAAAAAAAAGATGGCCATTTTCAGTTAATCAAAGCATTTTCCCCCAACAATAAAAAAAAAGCATCTTGGAATTTGATTGAAATAATTATTGCTTACTTTAGTCTGATAAGTACTTTTTTGAAAAATGGGAAATGGCTAATATGCAGCCGTTACAAGAATACGGAACCGTTACAAGAGGCATTGAATTTAATATCTAAAACAAATATGTAGTCCTTCCAAAGTTTTTTTTAGTACACAAATAGTAAAAGAAATAAAGGGAGGGGGGAGGGGAATTGAATAATTATGGTCAAGTCATTACTTTTCGGAACTAAAAAGTTAACCTAAATTTTTGTCCGAAGTACATACAGTAAATGTTACGCACAAAAGTTAACCTAAATTTTTGTCCGAAGTACATACAGTAAATGTTACGCACATCTAAATAATATACAAATGAGCAAACGATTTTTTATGTATGATAACACGAAGCAGAGGAATTACAAATTAAAAATCGCAAACAGACGCCAAGATCTGTTGTAAGTTATGGAGCTGTATAAGGAAAACTCTTTATGGGGCGTTCTCCCCATAGGTAGACGAATACCCTCCTATGTGTATTCCTAAGCATTGCACGACCTCTGCACAGTGGCGTAACTAAGGTGGGAGTTGGTCCATCCCGGGCAGCATTTTGCTGGGGGGTGGCAATTTCATGCTCTTGATGTGAAAACATTTGCCAATAGGGAAATCATGCTTCTGATCAATTACTGGAGGCAAAAAAAAACTTTTCGTTATAATATGAAACTAGCACTTGATTTTAAGAAAGTTACTTGGAAACTACCTTATTTAAAAAAAAAAACTATTTTTTGAGGAAAGTTACAACAAGAGTAAGAAAAGAGAGGTCTGAAATGGTGGGCAATTAATTGCTCATCTTTGGAGTAGCATTATCTGTTTCAGAAATTGCTTTAATTGGTCACGTATTACAAAACTTTTATTCAGACCAGAATTAATTTTATGTTATAAAAGTATTATGTTATAAAAGTATATAATAATTTATCTTATAAAAGTACTTACTCACAACTCAAATAATAACTGCGACTAATCTTACTGCTTTATATCAGTAAAATTCCTATAAACAGCGAGTTTCAAACTGAGACATTCATTTCAGCAGAAGTTTTTTAATTAGTGAATTGATGTCTAAGTAAACCTTTCACATTCACATGGAAAGTAATGATTTTCGATACACAACTTTTCCTTCTCATGAATCAGTATGGTTAATCGAACTTATAGGGCTCATTAATCTTATCACCCTGTATCAGTGAAAAAGAAAACCATCCAAATTCTGTAATATAGCAATATTGGATCTAGGAAAGCGGCCATTTCCGAGTTTTTCAACATTAAGGCAGGCACCCCAGCACGGATCCAAAAGGATGTCATTACCCCCTTTGACAAGACCAAAGAAACCATAAAATTGCATACCTAGATCTTTAAATTAGGAAAATTTCCTGTGCAGAGCGCCGGCCTCTAAGCTCCTACCTGATGTCACCAAGAGGTTAAAATGCATACTTAGGGCTAATTTAGAAATTTTTTCTGAATAGAGCATATTCTTTTTTTTTTCTTCGTAATTAAGTTCTTATTTTTCCTTTAAATACTTTTGACTGTTTCTCAACGAAAGGGCGGCAAATTGAGGAATTGCCCCGGGCGGCAGAAAATGTAGCTACGCCACTGCCTCTGCACAAGATTTGATAAACTGTATTTGTGTAAGGAACCCCCCCTCCCATGGTTGTCCACCGTGGGGTGAAACCCCTCATGTAAATTCTCAAGTATCAAAGGACCTTTGTGACAAATTTGGCAAAAATCTGGCCCTAATTGTGGATTTGTACAAAGGACATAGCACACACAATCACTAACATACATCATATTTTGTTTAGATATATAGATTTTACTTTTATTGTTTATTTAACTTTTTCCATGATTTAATTGAAAAATAATCAGTTTAAATTTTGAAAGAAACCAAAATTTAAAAGTTACCTGAAAAAATCCAGGTTCTCCTTTAAAAATCCAGTTGGGGTTTTTACAAATACTAGTTTTACCAACCGCCTTGTCTGGTGGTCAAAGACGTGACTATGGATGGGAAGTTACTGGGGGGTCATGACGCAGTCTGCACCATATTCAGAAGTGTATCTTTACGTTTTTTTTTGAGCAATCATGATTGCTTATTGCTTTCATTTGACTGTTTTGATGTCCTATGATTTTATTTTCTCGCCAGCACCCTCTGCAGCATCACCGTCGACCGGCTCTTCACGATGCTGCTCCCCTAGCGAAAACCGTCTCCAGGTTGCATCCATGTCCTACACACACGCGCATACATACACAACTACACTCACACACAAATACCCACACTCATGCCTGCACACAGACAGACATACACACACACCCATACACTCATGCCTGCACACAGACATATACACACGCATACATACACACACATACATAAACACACATACATACCCACACTCATGCCTGGACACAAACACACACCCCTACATACACACTCGTGATTGCGAAAAACATAATTTGAATTCAAGAAGTCAAAATTCAAATTATTATTATTATTATTATTATTATTATTATTATTATTTTTTTTTGACTCTGCAAGCACCAAAGAAACAACAAACACGAAGATAAATATTTTACCCTCAGCTAAAGCTGATTAGCAAAACCAGAGGTTTAATTGTGAAGGATGTGAGAGGAAACTATTTTAAACATTGGAATTTTAGTCAGATGAAAGATGTTTATGGTCATTTTTTATTCAATGATGGCAAGGAAAAAAACCCCCTTGAAGATACCCCCTCCTGTATATAAACAGAAAAATATCAGATAAATATAGCTTAAAATGAACATGCGTAACATGCATTGAGATTGGTTTCCTTTCGTCTACCCACCTTGTACATATTGTATTTAGTTTTATCATTATCATTAAATGTAAAATTTATACCCGTTTTTTTTTTCCGTAAACTCTGATTTTTTTTATTGATCGCATAAACCGAAAACTATGGATTCACTGAATACCGAACATTCAGTTAAAATTCTATTCTTTTCTTCAGCTGAATACTGAATATTTTGCAAAATTTGTTGTTGTTTCAACATTAAATACAATTGAGTAACGATTAAAAATAGGAGTGAAACAGAGCTTCAGCCCAGCCAAATCATGAACTGTTTCAGCACACAACAATTTGTCGTGAATATTTTTTTTTACAATAACTAGCACATAATATTATGTCCCATAATAAGTTACGCACAATTATGCCCAAGAATAAAACACAGTAAATTTAAAAGAATCCGTTGAACTATAAGCAGTCCCATAATTGAGAATACGTACCTACTTGGAAGTTGCTAAGAAACAAGTGACTTTACAACATTTTTTGTTGATCATTATTTAAAGATTTCATTTGTTATGAAATGAAGCTATTACAATATTGCATAAAACATTGTTTAAACACTTTTAGCTACAAATGAAAACAATAATGTCTTAATTTTTATTACATACTAGGTGTAAGTAATATCACAAAGTATTTGTATGATAAACAATCACAATGATACTTACTTGAAAAGAAGGTTTTAGGTGTAACATTGAAAATTCAGTAAATCTTCTCATTGCCTCCATAAGCAAGAATAAAATTATAATATCTTCTTTTTGCCAGCAAGATAATTTTTATGACAGAATATACAGAAATGATCCTGCCGATAAGAATTACCCAGCTAATTCGTATAGATGCTGCGCTGCAAGTTCCTAGCATGTTTAAAATCGCTTTTTTTTCCAGTGCATGATGGTCCTTCATAGCAAAGAGGCTCATTTGTTTTGAGCGATTATCAATGATTTACGTAGCTTTGTTCAATTTCGAAGTTGCACTTTGAAATTTACTTCATCAAAATCAGTGCCACAACCCATTCCCGACGAAGTCAGGCAGGTTTTGGAGGCGCGAAAACTGGTTTTCGAGCTCAAAATGACGTCACATGTCCGAAAACGGGAATCGTGTAAATCGGCACTTGGAGTTGTGGACTATCCACAACCCATTCCCGACGAAGTCAGGCAGGTTTTGGAGGCGCGAAAACTGGTTTTCGAGCTCAAAATGACGTCACATGTCCGAAAACGGGAATCGTGTAAATCGGCACTTGGAGTTGTGGACGATCCACAACCCATTTCCGACGAAGTCAGGCAGGTTTTGGAGGCGCGAAAACTGGTTTTCGAGCTCAAAATGACGTCACATGTCCGAAAACGGGAATCGTGTAAATCGGCACTAACATCAATAAACATGACCTATAGTCACGTTTTTAAGGCTAAAATTGTGTTTTCAAAACTAGAAGTTTCAAACTTTTGACTGGACACCTTTTGAATTTTTTTCCTATCAAATCAAAAAAAAAAAATCTGTTTTTTGTTTTTTCAATGTGCCCCCTTAAAACTTTTTCTGGTTACGTCACTGCACGCAGGGGCAGAAACCAAGCAAATTTGGTGAGAACTAGACAAAGGAGAAGTGCCTTTTGTTTGATTCTAAACAGTGATATTCTCAGAAATTGTATCTGCTTCAATGATACAAAGGAAACTAATGTTTTGGAGACAGAGAGAGGAATATTTTCGTGCCGTAGGAAAAAAAATATAGAATCATTGCAATGACTCTGTATTTTGTGTTTTTCGCTGTGTATCTATGATACATGAAATGAGGGGGTGCCTCAAGGCGCCCCTAATGTTATGCAATCGGGGCATTTTCTACGATTCATTTCGTGTGAATGTCGTCGTGTTCCGTTGAAACGAGAGGCACTTTGCGGTGCCCCCTCATTTCGTGGCGCCCGGGGCGATTGCCCCGCTCGCCCCCCTCTTGGGACTTTTTTTTTTTTTGAAAGTTCCTTAAACGCAATTTCCAAAGAATTTTTCCTTTATTATAGACTAGCAAAAATACCCGGCGTTGCCTGGGTCAGTAATAATTATTAGAAAAAATCGTTACTTGCTTTTGTTTTCTGTTTTAAGTGAAAGAATTTAAAACACATTGTTGGATATAGCAAAAGTCTGTTGGCAACAGCCGGACTGCTGTGTGAAGTCGAGAACATGGCGATTGCATCCGTCGGTGTAAAGTAACAGCTCATAATTTATGTCTTGTAAATAAACCCATTTTTCGTATTTGTTGCATCCGTGTTAATTAAACACACTCGGCACACCTCAGGCACGGATATAACAAAAGTGGCGACGAGGATTTTCACGAATTATGGACTATTAAATTGAATAGAATTCTGCAAGCATAAAAAAAAATGGCTAACACTGATGAATTACTGAAGCAACTAACACAGCTGGCATTTACAACAAATCAACGGCTGGAACTTTTGGAGGTAGAATTACGGTAACCGGGTCGTGGCGATAAATGTTTCATTCTGGCAACCCGATACCTCAATTGGCGACAGAGCATTATTAGCAACCCTACAACAAGGCTGATTCGCTATTCGTTTGGCCAATCGGCGGTACACAAAATTGTGATTGATTTGTCTCATACAGCTTTTTTTTTTTTAATTCTATAGAATCATTTTTTTAAATATCTGAAAAATGATTTTTTTTCTGAAAATTGGCAACGTAAACTGTCTTTTTTCATATTTTAGATTGTCGAAACATTTTATAAAATTTTACATCGTGGAATGTTTTTCACTCTTAATTGTTGATTTAAAAAGTAGTCATTCATATCTTTTTGGATACTTTTTTTTAAGATTTTGCTCGCCGTAAGTACTTTTCTGAATGTTTTATTGTTCCATCTTTAACTTAAAGTTTATTAATTATTGCAATTATTCAGCAAGGTAAAATTAAAATTTGCAGTTATGTATATGATAACGTTCTCTGACTGGATCTTTTCGTGTTGTTTAATTTATCTATTTTCGTTTTACTGTTACACTTTAACTGTACTTAATGGCGTTTTCTGTTTACTTGACGATTTATTTCATACTTTAATGTCGTTTTCGATCCAACTTTTAATGTTGTTAAATTTTTTTAGAATTTATTTTACATTTTTTTCCCTTAGAATTTGTTTCAATGTTTTTCCGGTACAGTAATTTAAATTTTAATGGAGTTGTTGAATCATTTAATTAGAATGTTATTTTACATTTTAACAGAGCTTTAGCGTCATTTTGTAGCACTTTTAATTATTTAGCAATTTTTTTGAATATTAATACAATGTTAATGATACATAATGTTTCGTTTCCTTTTTGCTCATTTCGCTCATTGATAGTTATGTATTTTGTTCGAATAAAATGTGCACGCTACCCAAAAACAGCTTAAGTTATTGTTTTTTTTTTTTTTTTTTGCATTAAATGTTTTTGAAAACTATCAATTATCTGTTCCAAATATCCACTCCCCCACCCTGTTTTTTTCTTTCAAGTATTTAATTGTTTTCTCTCTTTAAAAAATGCTAGCTATATTCTATGATTTCCTAAATTAGGTTTAATAATGTGTTTCTACGTAAATTTTGTTACATTATCATCATTTAAAAGAGGAAAAGGAATTTTAATATTTTTTTTCTTTGCGATTACGTTTAGGGAAAGAAAATAGTTAACAGGCTCTTTGTTGCCAAGGTGACAGCTTGAGTCATCGAGAGCTCCGCCCATTTTTTTTCGGGGGGGGGGGGAGTCTATTCTTATTGGTAGATTTCCTTTGTTTACATTGAAGTACTTTGTTTACATTGAGTCGTAGGTGCCAACTTTGGCTGTTTTTGAAAAAATCCGCCAACGCGACCCGGTTACCGTAATTCTACCCTTTTGGAAGAAGCATTTCGCCAACATCAAGGCCCATCAGCAACTACAGCGTCCAATGGACCTGATAACGTTGAATTTTTAATGGAAACATTGGCGAAAGGTATTAGTGACTTTATTTACGACGCAGATCGCGGACTAACATTCGATAAATGGTACACACGGTACGAAGAAACTTTCAATACCGATGCAGCTAAATTGGATGACGCCGCTAAAGTTAGATTACTTTTAAGGAAATTGGATCTACCGTCGTATAATAAATATGTCAACTACATTCTTCCAAAGAAAGTCAAAGATGTAACATTTGCCGATACAGTGAGTCAATTGAAATCTATTCTTAGTCTTAAACAGTCAGTATTTCACAAAAGATACAACTGTCTTCAAATAAAAAAATCAGACTTCGATGATTTCGCCTCATATGCAGGCATTGTAAATAAAAATTGCGAGGATATTGAATATAATCAATTGGACATCGAACAGTTCAAATGCCTAATTTTCATAAGTGGACTAAACGCACCAAAGTATTATGAAATTCGTGCTAGACTGTTACAATTAATGGATAAACAATCCCCTAATTCACCAGTTGATATTCGCAAACTCGTAGAAGAATGCCAAACTTTCACTTCATTAAAAGAAGATGCAGCCATGATACAACAGTGCAGTTCAGCAAAATCATCAATTAATAAAGTTTCGAACGATAAATTAGCAAAATTTGGCGAGGAAAAATTTCAAGAAACCCGCAACAAAAGATCGTCTGCTTCCAAGTTTGACAAAAAGAAAAGCGCAAAGCTTGGTGAATCATCGCCAAATCCACGTAATGATAATCCAATTATGCCAAAATATCCTTGTTGGTTTTGTGGTGAAATGCATTTTGCAAAGAATTGTAATTATTCAAAACATCATTGCCAAAAATGTCACAGAATCGGGCATAAAGATGGATATTGTAACAGCGGACGCCAAGCTACTGCGGCTGGACGGAAGAAGAAAGGGAAGTATTTTTCGCCTAATACAGAAGCAGTTTTTGCCATAAATGAAATTTCGGTTGAAGATAAAAGAAAATACATTTCCGTGCAAATAAATCATGAAATGGTCAAACTTCAATTCGATACAGCTTCTGACATTACTATTATTTCCGAAGATACGTGGAAACAAATAGGAAAACCAACGGCGAACAAAACAAAATTTTCCGCCAACAGTGCATCTGGAAATCTCGTAAAGTTAACCCATAAATTTGACTGTCAAATAACAATAAATGACACTACGAAGACTGGGACTTGTTTCGTAACAGAAGTACAAAATCTTAATTTATTTGGAATTCAGTGGATCGAACTGTTTGATTTGTGGGACGTTCCGATTTCAAGTATATGTTGCAGTGTTCGCTCAGTTCCGGACATTAATTTTACCCCACAACTTATGAAGGAATTTCCTGCAGTATTTTCAACAGAATTAGGTCGCTGTACAAAAACAAAGGTGACACTACAATTAAAGAAAAGTGTTCGACCAGTATTCAGAAATAAGAGACCAGTGTCCTATGCCGCACTTCCCAAAATTGAAGAAGAGTTAGATCGGTTGGAAAAGTTAGGAATAATTTCGCCAATTGATTATTCAGCATGGGCAGCTCCTATCGTAGTCGTCAAGAAGCCAAATGGGAAAATACGAATATGTGCTGATTATTCAACAGGACTGAATGATGCACTGGAAACGAACAAGCACCCGTTACCCGTTCCAGATGATATTTTTGCAAACTTAGCTGGAAATTGCATTTTCAGTGTGATAGATTTATCTGAAGCATATTTTCAAATTGAAGTAGATGAAGATTCGGGTAAATTGCTCACTATAAACACTCATAGAGGACTTTATAAGTTTAACAGATTACCCCTAGGAGTGAAACAAGCACCTGGAGAATTTCAGAAAATTATTGATGCAATGATTTCTGGACTTAAAAACACAAGTGCTTATCTTGATGACATAATGGTTGCAAGCAAATCTGTTTCTGAGCATAAAAAGCAATTAAATGAACTTTTTGGAAGACTTCAAGATTACGGTTTTGTCGTTCGTCCAGAAAAATGTCAACTATTTTTACCGAAAATTGAATTTTTGGGTCACATAATTGATGGCAACGGTCTCCATCCAAATCCAAAGAAAATTCAAGCTATTAAGGAAATGCCTCCCCCAAAGAACATTTCGGAATTGAGATCTGTATTGGGAGCTATAAATTATTATGGAAAATTCGTGCCCAGACTACAGAAAATCAGACAACCATTAGATAATCTGCTTCGGAAAGATGTTGAGTGGAAATGGACAAACAAATGCGAGCGAGTTTTTGAAGATATAAAGAAAATTTTGCTAAGTAACCTTCTTTTAACACACTACAACCCAGAATTTCCAATCATTGTTGCAGCTGACGCTTCATACACTGGAATAGGAGCTACTATTTATCATGAATTTCCAGACGGTTCCAGAAAAGCTGTTTTCCACGCTTCAAGAACTTTGTCGGCTACAGAACAAAAATACAGTCAGATAGAAAAAGAAGGACTTGCATTAATATTTGCAGTAACAAAATTCCATAAGATGATATACGGGAGAGAATTTACCCTAGAAACTGACCACCAACCTCTCTTACGCATCTTTGGATCACCAAAAGGCATTCCAACTCATACTGCAAACAGACTTCAAAGATGGGCTTGCACATTATTGGCCTACAATTTCAAAATTAGATATATTTCCACGGATTCTTTCGGCTACGCGGACATTTTATCAAGACTAATTAATTCAAAAATTCAACCCGAGGAAGAAATTGTCATCGCTTCAGTTCATTTGGAAACAACAGTAAATCAAATTTTGGATAACTCAGTTGAAGCAGTGAACATAACAAACAAGCTTATTCAGGCTGAAATTAAAAAAGATAAAATAGCTCAACAAGTAATAGAATTTCTTGAACATGGTTGGCCTTCTCAGAAAAATAAAATTCCAGAAGAATTGAAACCATATTTTAACAGAAGAGAGTCCCTCTCAGTTGTAAAAGGATGCCTAATGTTAGGTGAACGCGTCTTTATTCCAGAGAAATTCCGATGCAGAATTCTAAAAGAGCTGCATAATGGACATCCTGGAATGGAACGCATGAAATCATATGCTAGAAGTTATGTATTTTGGCCTTCTTTGGATAAAGACATCGAAAATTACGTTAAGAGATGTCATCCATGCCAAATTTCTAGAAAGTCACCCACCAAAACATTACTGCATTCTTGGCCATTAGCAAAAGAACCATTTGAAAGAGTACACGTCGATTATGCAGGGCCTATAGAAGGTTATTATTTCCTGCTTATTATCGATGCACATAGCAAATGGCCAGAAATTTTTACGACAAAATCTATTTCTGCACCGGCAACTGTAAAATTTATGGAAGAAACTTGTGCCAGATATGGAGTACCGAAAACAATAGTCTCTGACAACGGTAAACAGTTCACCAGTCATCTTTTTGATCATTTTTGTAAACAAAATGGTATCCAGCAAAGTACAACACCTCCTTATCATCCTCAATCAAATGGACAAGCAGAGAGATTTGTAGACACTTTCAAAAGAGGAATTAAGAAAATTCAACAAGGAGGAGACCTTCAATCAGCTGTAAATACATTTTTGTTCACTTACCGGTATACACCAAATAAATACATTGGAAACAAATCACCGGCCGAGTTGATGCTGGGAAGAAAATTAAGAACTGTCCTGGACTTGGTTCGTCCATCTGAAAATACAGCTGCCAGGATCAATGAAAAGCAAAATTCTCAATTTAACAGGCACCATGGAGCAGAAAATAGAAACTTCAAGGAAGGCGATTTAGTATATGCTAAAGTGTACCTAAATAATACCTGGAAATGGGAACCAGGGAAAATAATCGAACGTAAAGGGAATGTACTTTACAACGTATTTCTCGAATTAAATGACATAGTACGACTCATCCGTTCCCATGCTAATCAGCTACGCCTCCGGTATGACGACACAGTAACACGTTCTAACTCCAAGGTCTTAACTGAAGAGTTCAGAACAACCGAACGGCCTGATCAGGAAACGTGGTTCAATTTCGTTACTGCCGACCGATCAGAAATCGATGAATCTCTCCTGAATGAGTTTTCTTCCTCATCTGATGCCGGGAGAGCTGATCCATCTGTAGCGGCAGTACCGAACAGAGTCAGACCACAAAGAGCCAGAAAACTGCCTCAAAAATACAAGGACTTCGTCATGTCCTAAAAGAGGGAGATGTTGGATATAGCAAAAGTCTGTTGGCAACAGCCGGACTGCTGTGTGAAGTCGAGAACATGGCGATTGCATCCGTCGGTGTAAAGTAACAGCTCATAATTTATGTCTTGTAAATAAACCCATTTTTCGTATTTGTTGCATCCGTGTTAATTAAACACACTCGGCACACCTCAGGCACGGATATAACACACATCTTTTTGACGTGATTAAAAATCGAGTTTCTTCCTTACCCATGAAACTAAAATAGCAATAAATATAAAGAACAAAGTAGTATTGATTTAGAAAAGAAAGCACTATATTTAAGCATATACAAATTTAAAAAACATGAAAATAATCTTCTCATGTTTAAAAAGATTAATCTGTTGATACTTTTTTTTAACATGGAGTCTAAAACCTTCTCTGTATGGCTAATGAAGCATGAAGTGATTAAAAAAAAGTAGCTGCGCTCATAATCCCCATATACTTGCTTTAGTTATTTCGGGAAATTTCAATTATTGTGGCGCTTGGTGTGATTTTACCGAATTTGCGAAAGTCGTTTCGGGGTACCTTCGATGATGCTCCCCCATTCTTTCCTTACTTTGTAAAACGATATGATATTAATTTTCGTTACAGAGATATCGTCGCCAGGTGCTGAGATATTTTTGGTCACCATAAAATGGCGCTAAACAGTTTCATCCGAAATGTTACCAAAATAAGTAATAAAATTTGGTGATTGTTTGAAATTGCGCAAAAAAGAAAATTAATGGAAGTTTTTGTGCTGTTTATGGATTTGCCTAATTTAGTTGCTGGATTATTTAACACAGTAAAAAAAATCTTTTGAAAATTCTTTGATTGGCGATATTTTGTTTGCATGGTGAAAGCTGAGAAACATTATGACGCAGTCTTCGGCTTCAAAAACAGCAACGTTGAAAAAACTGCCAAATGCATCAGCAACGGAAATCTTTCTGCAAAAATTTTGGCGATCTGCTGGTTGTTTGGATAATGAGTAAGTGTTCAATCAGTATAAATAATAATAAAAACTATTAATTACATTAAAGTTCCGTTTAAATGGAAAATCATCAGCCAAATCATGTATTATTTGCCAATCTTGTGCAAAAATCTTACTTCAAGATTTGACTTGAGAAAAGCCTTGAACAATCACGAAAAGCAAAGAAAATCAACAATACAACAATTGTCGCTATCGACAGGGAGTTGAGATGATACACTAAATACTGTATTGAGTTGAGGAAAGCCTTCGAACATGGATCTAAAAAGCTCATAACTCGTTTTTTATTCTACTTAGAAATTTCGAACAGGTGCCATCTTCAGCAGAAAAATCAGAGCTTTCGATGGACATATAATGTAAATATGTGCAAGTATTTTTTCATCCCAATATTAGAGAATTTATACAAAAATTGTGTTTTATTGCCCCCCTAAGGGGGTTTTGCCCCCCGTAACGGGACGAAAACTACTCTATGTGTTATTCTGATGCATAAGCTATATTATTGTAAAGTTTCATCAAAATCCGTTTAGTAGTTTTTGCGTGAAAGAGTAACAAACATCCATCCATACATCCATACAGACAAACTTTCGCATATATAATATTAGTAAGATAATTTATTAAAAGGTAGGGCTCTCCAGTTTCCAGTATTTTTTGAGCTCAGTGGAAGTTTATTTTCTTTTACCAATTCCTATTCCGTTTTCCGGCTGGCTGATTAGTTGGTTACTCTATTCCAACACACTCTGGTTGCGTTCGATGAGCACGACCGAAAGCAACCGGTTAGTTAATCACGTGACAACTAATGATCACGTGCTCCAATCAACCAATCAACTGCTTAGAATGGTAACCAGTGAGGTAACCGGTTGATCATAGAGCGCTGCGGTAAGTAACCGGTTACTTACTGGTTAACCGGTGAGGTCGTCGAACGCACCCCTTTTGAAAATGTCTCTTTTTTTTTTGTAAATTAGATATTGGCAACAATAATATGTTGTCGTGGTATTGTTTGTTTGGAAATGTCAAACAAACCGGCGATGTGTTTAGTTTATTAAGTCGAAACTACTTATCTTTGAACTCTGAATAGCTCAGTGGGTAGACTACTTTTCTTTTTGCAACATGAAATCTCTTTCTTAACGTATTCAAATTTCATTATGGCTTTTCTTATACTTACTTTCTTTGTTATTTTTCTAACGTTTATCATTTTGCAAAAATACCTCATGCTTAGACGATATTTTTGGAAGAAAAAGCATGGATTTATTTCTGTTGGATTCTTTCATCCTTATTGTAATGATGGGGGAGGTGGAGAGCGTGTATTATGGTCTGCTATTTTAGCAGTGCAGAAGAAGTAAGTAAACAGAATATTGGGGCATTCCACGGTATTTTGGACATTATGTAGAGTCCGTAACGTGACCTTTTTTTGCCATAACTTTTTAATTTACCGTTAGATTTGCAAATTATTTTAATTTGAGCTGGTGTGTTGGTAGGAAAAGATCAAAATAAAATAATACGCTAATCAAACAGTAAATTAAAAAGTTATGGCAAAAAAAGGTCACGTTACAGACTCTACATAAATGTCAAAAATACCTTGGAATGCCCCTATTATGAATAGTAAGTCAGTAGTAGGTATGACATGCAAATGTAAATGGTTGCGAATGAATGTCATAATGTGTGTAATAACTGCAAAAGCTGGTATACGCATTAATATTATGCACTTTAATTTAGACCTAACCTTTAAACTATTTCTAAATAAATGGAATATAATTTTCACAATGTAGTTTAAAACGTCTTCGCTTGTACGCCAAAAAAAAACAAAAAAAAACATGCTATATATTAGACAACCTAGTTATCACATCCCGAGACTGGAGTTTCGTTCTTATTAGAACTTCTCTGTCAGGAATTGTGAATAATCGAGCCAGAGGCAGATGTCATCTCATTGAAGCTGAGAGTGCCAACAAACTGGTAGATAAAGCGAATTTATCTCACCAGCGATTGTCCGCAGCATGGTGCGGTTTAACTCATGAATTGAAGGCAAAGCTTTGGTATTTTTAGCAGTAAGTTACTACCCCAAAACCAAGGCTAAGGCAGAGCTACATGCAATATTATATACAAAGGCTCCCTGTTATATTATACCAGGGAGCCTGGTTATTACATCCTGAGACTTTTTGTAAGTAAGTTTGCACTATTTTAATTGTTTATCAGTGCAGTTATGTGCTACAATTTGTCACCATGTATGAAACATGAGTTTATAACTACACGCTAAAAACAAAATAACTATTGAAACAATGGGTGGCAATTGGTGTATTTTCTTTTTAAATAAACTAAAACCCCTGGAAAACACTGATAAAAAAAGTTATTTAGAACATTAGCTATTATTTATTATACAGTCAGAATCGCTTAAGGGAATGTCAATGGTCACGCAGAAACTTTGAAGCCTGTCTAGGGATGTAAAATTTCTGGAAATTTTGAAGTGGTGGGAAAGAAATCGTTTTTTACCGTGTTTTTTTTTGGGAGAAAATGGAGAAATTGATTTTTTTTTTGAATAAAAATAAGGGCATTTCACAGTATTTGACTGTTACGGACTCTACACTTCATAAGGATGTTTTAGCCTCCTACTCATGATTAGTGCAAATAGTAAAGTTAAAATTTTTGTAAATGATTAGTCCTATGTGTAATTATGTCAAAGCATTGAAAAAAGTTTAGATTTGTGTTGAAATTCTGAAGATATAGGAAAATATATAGCATGTTACGGACTCAACACTCAAAAGACATGGAAATTTTTGCATAAACTTTCTTCAAATTTTCTGTGAAAGTAATAACTATTCTTACCTAATGAAGGTTTTCTACTATGTCTTAGTTTACCTATAATACATTTAAGCACCAAAATAATTTTTTAAAAGGCTAAAAATATTTTTTACGGAATTATTTACTAAAGAACTGCACGTTTATGAACATGTTACGGACTCTACACATTTGTCATGATTGAGTATTGTTTGAATTATTGTTTATAGATTCTAAACAACAACAATACTACCTCATTGTTCAATAGTTACAATGATAGAATCAACTGTTATGGCTATTTCTTCATCATATATGTAAGGGGTGCCACCTGGGGGAGGAGAGGGGCAGACTGCCATTGAAGTTTTTTTAGGGGATGTTTTGAGGGGTATTTTTCTCATTTTTGGGGATAGTATTTTAATATTACGGGGGAGGGGGATCTGTGGGATATTTAGGTGAGGTGCACCCAATCTAGGGGGTAGGGGGAAGGGTGCCAGACTGAAGGAGGCTTCCTGTTGGAACAGACCAAGTGATATGTTGATTTCTTCAGCCTTGAATTTGTAATTATAAATGATGGGTTTTAATGCAAATTTTACTAACAATTTAACTTTTATAATAAAACCTTGGTTATCTGAAGTGATCAATACTGTGCCATCTTCGCTAATTCGAAATTTCTGGATAGATTTTAAGGAAATTTTTCAAATGTCACACTGAAAGTATACTGAAATTCGGGACCACCAGATCAATCAACTACCCATAAGATAATAGAGGAAATTTGGACTCTTTAGACTGGCCTTGATAATTTTAATACCTTTTTTTTGAGCAATCACGATTGCTTATTGTTCTCACTTGACTGTTTCTGGCGTGCTATTATTTTATTTTCCCTCCACCTCCCTCTGCAGCACCGTCGATTGGCCTCACAATGCTGCTCCTCTAGCGAAATCCTTCTCCAGGTTGCGTCCATATCCTACACACACACATACACACACACATACACTAACACTCATTCTTGCACACAGACACAAACACGCCTACACACACACACATAGTCACACACACATTCACACATACCCCCCCCCCACACACACACATCTGCACACTGACACAAACACGCCTACACACACACACACACACATATATATATATATGTATACATACATGCCTGCACACAGACACAAACACACACGCCTATACACAAGCAAAAAAAACATGTGATTGCGAAAAACAAAATTTGAATTCAAGATGTTAAAATTCAAATTAATTTTTATTTATATTTACAACCAACAAAAAGTAGCACCTATAGTTATACTATTCCTATAATGAAGTCATAGGGTACAGTTATTTTGAACAAATTTCAGAAACTGTTATTTTGGCTGTGCATTTTTGATTGATTAACTTTCATAACTAAGCAACTTTATTTTTTAGAATGGTTTCTACGAAGAATAAAGCAATAAATTGAATTCCTCTCCTAAAATAAGTTCTTCTAGTTATTAAGTATAAGCAGTTTATTTTTTGTTGTAAAGAAAAGAAATCAGGACAACTTTTTTTAGACCAATAACCTAGGGTATGTTCGTTCACTTTTAGAAAACCCACAAAAACTTTTAGAATAATTAAAAAAGCAATACTCCAGTATTAGCAATTTAGTGAAGTTGGTAAAAACACATTGTGCTGATTCTTGAAAAAGTGTAACAGTAGATGTTGGTCAATTTAAATTATATTGATCTTTAAACTTTGGTTTTTGATTCTAATCACAAAACATTTGTTTGGTACAAATGTTGGATAATATTTTGACATTAGAATTGTAATAGAAGTTGTTTTTGTAATGTGGAGACCCCGGGACTGTGGCAGGCAATTTCACTTCACAAAGTTCTCTTAAAATATTAATGGGGAAAAAAGGTAATGACTTGAACATTTTCTGGGATGATGAGAAATATTTAATGTAACTCATGGCAGAAAATAAAACTACTAATTGAATTTTATGATGAGACAGAAAAGAAGAAAAGTAGAGAGCCAAACCAATGTGCCCTGACTCCCCCTATACACTTGTGCAGTCAAAATTCTTCTGAAAGTGAAATTTTTTTTAAGTATAAGTTGTAATTCCCTTTAAAGGGCTACTTTTTTTTTTTTTTTTTTTTTCTGTGCAGGCTATTCAAGCATTTTGGTAAAGAAAGAGCCATGTTGAAACAGTCGCCAAATGTCGAGTCCGTAACCAAATTTAGAAAATTAATAAAAAATACTAAATTTAAATTTTCATGAAACGTATTTTAGAATATTGTAACACCATGGATGAAATTAGAAAATATTCAATTTAGTGATATAAAATGCATAAATAAAAATTTTAACAAAACTTTTCTTCTAATTATTGTTATGGACTCTACAATCGCCATTTTCACAACTTATAATTTTTTAACGAATGCACTTTTTGATTAAAACTACTATATGTAGTAGAGATAATCCTTTACTTTATTTGCCCCAAGCACCAGTTTTGACTTGAAATTCAGTTCAAGTCACTATTGAAGAAAAATTCAATGTAGTGTCCGTAACAATAAAAGTTGTATTTTTGATGTTTTGATTGCAATTACATGGATAATATGAAGTAAATAAAGTAAAAAATATGACATGCATGTTCTTTGGAATGTGCTTTTTTAATATATATAAAAATTTTAACCTTTCAACAAGTTTTCTTATGGACACCCCATGTCGCAAATACCGTGAAATGCCCCAATAGGGTTTCTTAATATCTATTTGTTTCTTGGAACATAGAAAAGGTTAAGCATCAAAAAATGTATGCAACCAACACATCTTTTTCTGCTGAACAGAAATACATATAAGGATAAGTTTAATTAGAAAAAAAAAAGCTTTTTTGTTTTATAACTGATAGTCTCCTTGGTCAAACACCAGAAATAAGTTAAGTCGTCGTTCAGGTGTGTCTAAACATAACAACTACATTTACTATTTTAGATTGCCTTTGAAACTTGAAATAATAATTGTAATTTTTGAATTTCAAACATGATTGATATTGTTTGAAAGAAAAATAGGTATGATTTTCCTACCTTACAATGTAACTGTACCGTCTGAAAATGAAAGTTATTGATTTTTGATGTTTTCCAATCCAGTCTTAGTCCAAATCAAAACTAAATTGGTTTTTCTTTTTCATTCCAACAAAAACACCAAACCAAAACTGTGTAATGGTTCAGAGCATTTTTTAAGGAATTTTCACTAGGCTATATAAGTTAAAAATAATTAAATGTCTAACTGTTGCTATATATATCTTTTTATATCCGTCGCGAGATCAAAAACATAGGGGACGTATGGAACTGGCGGCCCTTTAATTATTTCAAGCGTATCTTAAATACGTACAAAGAGATAGGTTCAGTTTCTGGTTTATAAGTAAACTTTTAATAGATCTAAATATTGACAAAAAGAACCTGATTGTAAATAGTCGAGCTCGCTTATTAGATTACCGGGAAAAGAGAAGATCTTGCTTTATAATATTAACTCCGAAATGAGGGGGTTCAGGGGTTTCTCCCCCGGAAATTTTTCAAATTTTTAGTCTTAAAAACGCATTTCAGACGATCTTTGGTAATGTTCGGGGAGAAGTGGTTTGGTGGCACTCCCCTGTCTATGTAGAGGTTTCAATGCCCTTCCCAGGAAATTTTTCTCATTTGTAACCTTAGAAATGCATTCTAACTGTCTTTCGTAATATTAAAGGGTCGGAGGACCCCCCCCTTGCTCATTTTTCAAAATTGAAACCTTTTAAAAACGCAAATATTATCTTCAATTATGTAAAGAAGAGGAAGGTTCGGGGGTTCTCCTGCGGAATTTTTTTACAATTGTAGTGCTAATAACGCAGGTTAATACCATATTTTCAAGATGTTACGTGAGGGAAAGACTCGAAGCCCCACACCAGGAAATTTTTCTTACTTGCTGCCTTAAAAATGCATTCTAATTATCTTTGGTGCTGGTAGGGGAGAAGAGGTTTGGAGAGCTCCCTCAGAAATTGTTTGAAATTGCAGCTCTGAAAATGCTGTTTTAAACAATCTATGGTGATTTTAAGAGGAGGAGAGATTGAAAGGCCTCCCATCTCAGGAAAATTTTCTGATTTGTAAACTTAAAATCGCATTCTAGACTATCTTTGGTAAGGTTAGGGATAGATAATTAAAAGGAACACAAAACACACTGCATATTTTGAACAAAAGCAATTTTAAAGTAAGACAAAACAACGTTAGAAGAAGCACAAGTTTGCAAATAACAGCAGACACGTGTTTCGGCGTTACGTCTTTTCATTCGTAGCTCATTATTTTTTGCATTGAAAAAGGCGTTCCCTGTAACGCCAAAACACGTGTCTGCTGTTATTTGCAAATTTGTGCTTCTTCTAACGTTGTTTTGTCTTACTTTACTGTTCAGCACAAAGGTATTTATTTATTTTAAAAGCAATTTTGTTTGCTAAAGAAGTAATGCTGGAGTCAGATGCCCAGAGTGGCAGAATACATTTAACTCACTGGTTTCGAATCAAAGGAACGTATTATCGCGATTCGTTCACTAATTTTTCCTTGATGGAATCAATAATAATAATTATTTTTTTAATATGTAGTTAAAATGAAAGAAATCATATGGCAGTTTCTTTTAAAAATCACGATTATTAAGGGAAACAACACATCTTAACAAAGTCTAACAACATGTGTCGTCAGTGTTACCTAGCAAACAAGTTCTAAAATTCAATTAAAAAAAACAAAAGAAATGCATAATAACTCTATTAAAATTTGTAGCTTACTTAAAAGCGATGTATCTTCCTAACAATATTATTTTGAAACATTTTTTTCTTTTCATTTATAATTTTGACAGGCAGTGAAAATATGATATTTGGTAACACTCATGACGATGAATATTGTGCATTTTTATTTAAAAAATATTATTGTTTTAAATGCGATTCAAGGGACAAATTTATTCACAAAATGTATTATTTTTGTAAAAATAAACACTTAAATACTTCGTAGAAATACTGTCATGTTGTCCAGTAACATTCATGACATTGAAGATGAAAAATTTACTTTTAAAATAAAATATCTCTAGTTGTATGAAATACTAAGTTCAAATGAGGCAGTGAGAAGCAAAAGGATACAAGTGGACATTTTCAAGTTTCGAGTAAGGCGCGTATAAAGATTACGTCCTAGGTAGGCTTTCATTGAATTTTTTTCTAAATCATACTATACAGCAGCACCTACCAGGGCTACTAGTACCATCTCTTGCCCCAAAACAGAGAAGGGGTTCAACTACCATTTGCACTGGTTTATCTCCAAATTTTTAATTTTGCCACTTGCATCCCTTTGCTTCAAATATGATTGTACCCTTAAAAATAAACTATTGCAATTAATTTTTCTTGAAATAAATAAAACAGTTGATGATATTTATATTTAAAATTTTTCAAATGTTGTTTGCGCAAAAGTTTGGAAAATGACCATGGTGATTTATTTCTGCATAACAAAGAACAGACGCATCAACTATGCACATTTGAAATGAAACAGACGTGCTTGTTGCAAATGAGAACATAAAACAATTAGTATTTTTTAAATATATTGAGTCATGATGCAAACAAACGTTTGGCTAGCATTTACTGTTTTCTAGAAGACAAATACATGCATGGTCAGATCCAGCTTTTAGTTTCGGAGGGATCATATCCTCATATATATATTAGCAAATGATCCAGTAACTCGCGTGTTTCAACAATGAAACTTGCGCCACGGCATGATAATTTGAAAATATGTTTTGGTAATGTTTGACATGCAGGGAAAGATTTTATTGTGACAAGGCTGAACTCGATCCGGCAACTTACAGTTTTACTGGTAAGACTGTGTCATTTCAGGGGAATAAAGAAAAAAAAGGTCAACAATGAACACTACCTACTGGAGTTTTGGGTTAATCCACTGGAGTTAGGGTTACAATTTTAAGGACCAAAATATTACCAAACAGGCAATGGCTTCGTTCAGATGTAGAAGCAATTTTCACCCATCATACCTTGACAGGCGATTTTCTAGTTGATAAATAATATTCATGAACTTATAGAAGTAGATTCATATTGACCAGAAGGAATACTTAAAAAATAAATAAATAAAACATTTTAAAATAAATTCATGAAAACTTTGTTATGAAACATTGAATGTTTGTGTGTGTGTGGGGGGGGGGGCATTCAATTTACCGGGCCCCCTTCAAAAGATTTTTCTGTATCTGCCCCTGCCCCATGCTACTGAGTGTTTATTCTAAAAAGAGTTATGGGTGAATGTGGCAGGTTGAGGAAGGGGGGGGGGAGGAGGAACGAACTAAACCATATGAACTAAAGTATTGTTGGCCAGCCTCATCTCCAAAAACTTGCAATGTAGCCCATGAATAAAAAAGGTTGAAAACCCCCACTCTAAACCATATACAAATACAAAAGTGACGACCAGCAACAGGCTCTGGGCCCAGCTAGACTGGTCCTAGCCAATTTACAATCCCCAGTCAAAAGATCAATGGCCTTCTTAAAACTATCTACTCCCTTGCTCATTACCACCTCTTCCGGTAAGCTGTTGCAAGGTTCCACTACCCTGCCAAAATAATAATTTTTCCTAATATCCATGTTAGCCTGAGATTTAAATAGCTTAAAACCAGGGCCGATCCTAGAAGGTGTGCAGAGTGTGCGCCGCACAAGGGCGGCCAAAGCAAGGGGCGGCCGCAGGCCGCATCATATAGTTCTTATAATCAAGCAAAATTTCTCAAGAATTTCTCACAAGATAACTTGTAATAAGTAGAATAAATATGCTGATTTTTAAATGTTCAATTGACAAAGTATGTGTCGATTTTCCAACAGCATAGCATAGTTTAAAGAAAATAGAATGTTAGGGAACATTGTGTTGGTTCATCGTCCATTAACATCTACTCTTAACCCGTTCGCACCCAGCGTCACGCGGACGCTACACAGCAATTCCTCTCTTATCAGCCCAGCGGCACGTATCCGCTACGCGCTCTGATCGACGCTGACGTCCCAGCGTCACATATACGCTTTCTCGAAATGGAACGATTGAATTGAATATTTAAACGATAATAGATGGCTCTAAATGGCTATAACTTTGATGATATTCGAGTCACATGGTATTTGACCTTCATGTACACGCTTTAGTTTCTTATTTGGACCTCTCAATGGGATAGATTTTTTTTATGTAAACAACAGTGAATCACTGCTCTGCGCATACGATTTATGAGGTCTCAATTGCTCTTGTTTATATCTTTGCTTCTCTTTTTTTGTTACGAGTAATTGAAAGAGATATACATCTAGCTGAATAAATTATGGGGCAGGGGAGAAAGGTTAAAATATTTTTGCGTATGTGTTCCAGACATTTATGATTCCCCGTTCCATGAGAGTACAGGAAGGATTTCAAGCGGCACTGAAGTTTATGATTATTTTTGAATCCTTTCTGATATTGTTCTTCTTTATTTATTCTTTTTTATTTGGAGACTGGAACATTGCAATAAAAATGGTTAGCGAAGTGAATGAAAGGGAATGTTTTCGAGAGAATTATGAAGCAATTTTGAGACTTGTTGCGTGGGAATTTAACTAGTTTAAATTCGTTGACCTAAGTTGTTTTAATTAAAATTAAATAAGGAACATATTTTTTTGCTACATTTCTTTTTCTTTGATTGCACACTCACGATGTCTAACTCTAACTTTGTTTTTGTGCACATATTATTTAACTTTGTGCACATAGTTAAAGTTTTAGTATTCTACTTATTTCACTCCCTTTTAATAATGTAATAGTCTTTATATTAATAATTAGTAATCAGTAGTACATTGTTTAAGCAAATTTAAAATTTCAAGTCATTATTTTGAAATGCTGATTTTATATGAATATTTTTGTTCAGTTAGGCTTAACTGCTGTAAATGCTCGGGCCGATGGCGGCGTTCCATTTCGGAACGTTCGGTCCCGTAGCTGCGCTTCGTTTTCCATGCGCTGGTCCTCAAGGGGTTAACACACATGGTTCATTTGGTTGCAAAGTTTGTGACAGAACCGGTAATCAGGCAAGGATGCAGGGATGGGGAAAGGCCCACTTCTGAAGCATGAAATGGTGCAGTCTAAAAGGAGCACCGAGGGCGGCCACTAATGTTTCTCCCCCCCCAAGCTTTTATAGACCTAAACAATGAAGACATATTTTATTTATTAAGAAAAAGCTATGCTGATTAGATACTCACGCAAGCATTTCAAACAACAAACTATGTAACAAACTCGGTGTTTAACAATCGCGGATGCGTGGAGAGAAAGTGGAAAATTACGACTCCCTTTTGAGAGTAACATATATGAATGACCAACTAAAATGTTGTACTTTTCCCCCTTTGAGACAATTTTTCTGATTAAAATCTTGAATGAACTGCCCGGTTTCAGATCAAGTAGGAGGACAGGGCCCTTTCCCCGGCAAGCAAATTTAAATGTAGCTCCAAAACGAAGATCCAAAAGGATGCCATGACCTTCTTGACGAAACTAAAGAAGGCTTAAAATTGCGTTTCTAGGACTTTACTTTTGGAAAATTTCGCTGGTTGAACCATTGATCTTAACGACTTAATTAAGTCTCCGATTCATCTCTTCCACTTTAACTTAATCAAACATAACCTAAAAATGTTGGCATCAAAATCCAAAACGTGTTTTCAGACGACAGCCCTTTTTATCATCAAACGTCATGTAAAATTGCGTTGACATTTTTCGAAATTTTTGCAACTGAGGGCTCCGAAATCCATTCTCAAACATTACTACCAAAGACAGTCTCAATTAGCGTCTTTAGAGAAGCCCCTAATTCCACCCCCTCTCACTTAACGTATTGAAAAGCGAATTAAAATTACGTTTTTCAAACATCAGTTTTAAGAACTTTTGGGAAAAGACCCCGGATCCCCCTTTTCTCCAACCCAATCACTATGCTTGAAAATTTCGTTTTTAGACGGTTCCGTGGAGCCACAGCTTCCTGCCTAAAGTAGCCTGAAATTGACTTCAGTTTCAAAAACACAGTTCGTGAAGGCACACTGAACCCCCACCCCCTCTTAGTCCCATCGTTATCGAACAATGCTTAAAATACGATTTTGGGACTTATATTTATAAAGAATTCCGGAGGAGAACTGCCAGGCTTATGTAACTTTTTACAGCGCTAGGGCATATCCATCAATCGTCGAGGTGAGGTGAACAAAAGTCTATAGTTATATTTTTCAGTTTTTAATGTTAAAAAATATCCGAATGATCCATAGAAGCTTCCCAGATTTGTTAACGTCGCCAAAGATAATATAAAATTGCGATTTTAGAAATATCCGCTTAAGAGCTCCAAAATTCTTCCTTCCCAAAAATAGCCCATAATGAATTTCAGTTCCGAAAAATATTTGGTTCGGAATATTTTCACGTTTCCCGTATTGTTTTCAAATCTAGCCAAAGACGGGATTTTGAAAAAATAGTGCCGAGAAATAACCGGAGGATAGCCGCCAAATCCGCTACCGTCACCAAAGACGGCCTAAATTTGCGTTTTAAACTTATATTTCGAAATCTTTCCATGAGAGACGATTGAATCTACGTCCCTCTTGCAACGTCAACAAAGGACCCCAACGTCAAACCCAAAATTGCGGGTTTAAAATTTCAGTTTCGAAGATTTTTCGGGAAGAACGCCGATCCTTCCTAAGTTACGGTCTAAAAAAAAAAAACTTCTAATTGATTTCAATTTTGAAAGAATTTTAGGAAAGAACTGCAACATTACTTTCACCTAAAGTTCCTAAAATTGCAATATTTGATGTCAATTTCGAAAATTTCTCCATGCACCTTGAATATACTTGACTCTTTTATCCTTGCAACCAAACACAACTAAAGATTAACTAAAAATATTTTTCATACGCAAATTTCGATAATTTTCTTGGAGCAATCCTCCTCCCTGAACCCCTGACACTTCCCCCCACGCTTCCCCTTCCTCCGTCTCTTCTCTGATGTCACCGAAGAAAGACTATAAAATGCGTTTTCACGACTAGTAAATTTTGGTATCTATTAATTTCTTCAAAGATATAAATTGTACCTAAGGAGTTTCTTAATATGAAAAATTTCTTCCTTTTTATAACATCATTCTTCTGTCCCCCCCCCCCTTTTTTTTTAAATTCGAACTTCGCATAGAAGTTTAAAGAAAGGTTTATATTGACGTTAGTCAAAATATGCAAATTATTCTTGAGGGGCGGTACATTAGGTCTTTGCACACGGGCGGCCGACACCCTAGGATCGGCCCTGCTTAAAACTATGTCCCTTTGTCCTGTTTTCAGTGCTAAACTTCAGCCTCGTAACATCTTTCATATTAATAAATTTAAACAACTGAATCATGTCCCCTCGGTCTCTTCTTTGCTCAAGACTGTACATTTTTAGCCTTCTAAGCCTGGAATCATAATCTAAGTGGGAAAGTCCATTTCTTAGCCTTGTAGCCCGCCGTTGAACCCTTTCCAATACATTAATATCTTTCTTAAGATAAGGAGACCAAAACTGAACAGCATACTCCAAATGGGGTCTTACCAAACTTCTGCCCTTATATAGAAGAACTTCTTTAGATTTGTTTTAAATAAATCTATTGATAAACCCTAGCATCTTATTGACTTTGTTACTAGCAATGCTGCACTGTTGGCTAAACTTTAAATCCTTATATCTCGACATTCTTCTTATTTATTCAGACATATATTAAAACAAAAAGCGTATGTATTTGAATTAAATAACAAATTAAAATCAAAGCCTAATCATTTATTTCTCTTACCTTTTTGATGAAGGAAAGAACAGCGTTTCATGCTGAGTGGTGGCGAGAAAAAAAAATTCTGTCGACGAAAACGCCTTTCGTTCGTAAACTCTTTACTCTAAACTGCCCATTTTGTTTATAAGCCCTCAAGTTCCCGCTAAAAATCATCACATCCCGAGTGAATCACTGATTAGTCTGGAATTTATTACACCTGTCTGCCCGGAATGTACAATGATGACTGGATGGCGACAACGATTAGCACCCCTTAACCCGCAGGGGATGACATGTTTTCGTACCCAGTCGGGTGTTTTTAAATGAGTAGGAAAAAAAGACAAAAACTGCTTTTGGTTGATTGCTGGAAAATGCCCGATGTAATTCTGTTGCTCAAGAGGAAAAAAAAGAAAGATTTAAAATCCGTTTACAAAAACGAGCAGTGGAACCATTGTTGAATTTTCCAATGTCGCCCAGTAGTTTGATTTTGCATCTTCTAGGCGACAGAATTTTTTCACTACGCGACATTGGTGTCGCGTAGTACCTATGTTAAAAAATGCTCTGTAATGGTTTCTAAAGCTGAACCAAAACTTAAACTAGAGTTTCAGTTTATTCGTACAGCTGTGCTACACACAGTAGTAAAATTAGTCATACCGGAGCTTTTGAACAAAACTGAGTTATTATAACCAAGTTTTTCTCTATTTTGTATTTTACTTAATAAATAAATGTTTAAGGTCATTTAATCTAAAAATATTTTTTTAAAAAAAATTCTGAAAAAAAAAAAAAAAAAGACAGCTGAATCACACACACAAATGTATGGAAGAACTAAACTTTAAAACACAATAATTCAGCTTGAGCTGAACTGCAGATTCCACTTTTGTGCTTACCATGGCAGTATACAGGGTGCGGCAAAAAAAAAAAAAAGTATAAAGATTGCTTCATCGAACGGAAGAAAAGTAATTTCATGTCTTGAGTGTGTTTTTTGTTTCTCACTTTATTAGGAAATAATTTACAATATATCTCCTATTCAGGGTTCGTACGCTCCTTCAAAACTCCTCCAATACTCCTTCATTTAGGAAATTTTCTTTAAGAGCCCTTCAAACTCCTTCATTTTGGTTGTAACTCCTTCAAAACTCCTTCTTTTTTAGTTCAAGACTATATAATCTTCCTCTATGACAGTAACTTTGACAACTAACTTCGTCACAAGGGCCATTTTAATGTAGTAATTTCGTGCATTTGTTTTATTTTCATAAAGATGTGATTTACAAATTGATCATAGTTAAGTCATAAAAGTTAAAAGTGAAAATTTTATTAGAAGACTAAAACATTTCATAAGTGAAATAAAACGTGCTTAACTGGTACTTGGCTATTTTTTCAAGTTTTATGTTTATTGTTTTTTCCTCCACCACTCTTTCAGCAGCTAGAGTCAGGTTGTCTAATTATTATTTAAATATTTAAAACTACATAAGTAGATGTAAAATATTAAGTGATTGTGTTAAAAAACAATTGTTTAGTAAATTGCAGTTAGATGTTGTAAAAAGGGTCATCCACAAGTGATGTCACGCCTTGAGGGGGAGATGGGCTCATGAAGTTGAGACAAGAGGAAGAGAGAATGTGACAAAAAGTGACATCACACAGTTATTGTAACAATATGTTAAAAAAATATGACATGTAACAAAAGGACAAGTTAGGTGAAGTGTGACACTTTCTGATAAAGGGAGAAGGGGGTCAAATATGTTGAAAAAAATTGTGACATCATTTAATGACAGCCCATTAGTACTCCTTCAAAACCTCCTTTTACTCCTTCAAAACTCCTCCAAAACTCCTTCATTTTATTTCTGAAATTGAGTACGAACCCTGCCTATTTTATGTATTGTTTTTCGGTTTTCTTACAATTTTATGCAAAAGACCTGCTATTTCATCGTTGTTTAACCAAGTAGAATGACAGTTCGTTTGCTTGTTGTGCCTCAGCGAACAGTATTTGTTGTAGTATGCTGCTTCAAGTGACTTGGAAATGATAGTGGATGCTCGGAAAGTGTACAAAAACGAACAGTAAACATTACAGTTAATCGTCAGGTCCAAAAGTGAGTTCATCCAAAAGTGAGTTCAATGAAATCCTTGGGTTTCCACAGGAGAAGTCGTTCGTAAGATGGGAATTTGTGACTGATAAGTGCAACTAAGGGCAAAAACAGCTCAAGCAGAAGCTTTACGAGTTCCAAAAAATTCAGGCATTTGTATGGCTCGAAAGATGCCATAAACGTTTGAGACAGGTCGCAAGTCCACGCTGAAAGGTTTCTACCTTTCACTGATTTACCGTTCAACCAGCTCATAGCCCCCAGAACAATAGAATTTGATCTATAGACACTTCAAGCACCTTAGAAAATGTTAAATATCGCCAAAATTCGAAGTCAGGCTTTGTCTGATGGAATGAGTGCAAGCAACAAAAAAATCTCTGTTTTTTTGTGAATGAGGGCCCTAAAATATATCGAAAAAAGTACCAGAAGGACATTTTAGAGGCTGTTGTACTTCTGTGGACCTAAGAGCACCTCAGCACAGCAATGTAAACTGGACATTTTCATTTGACTCCACACCAGTTCATACGGCCAAAAAAATGAGAATGGTGCCAAGTGCTTTTTTTTTGACATGATATCATATTTAGAGTGGATGCTTTACTCACTAAACCTCTATCCCATTTATTAAACTGTATAACCTGTTTTAGAGACAAATGTCTACCCTAAACTACACATAAGTTTGGACACTCTAAACCATTTGCTTTATAGGGAATTTAATTGGTTAAAGGACTTGCGGTCCTTGAATGAAAATTTCAATGTGTTCCCTGTATTACTTCAAAAGGCGGCCAGTATGAAACCAATTAATTTATTGATTGCTAAAGGTCTTCCCAGATTATTGTTTTTTGCATTTTGCTAATTCATTCATCTATACTAATATTGTAAAGAGAGAGAGAGAGCAGATTTTTGTATGTTTATATGTTCGAGTTAATCTCTGGAGCCACTGCACCTATTTGAAAAATTATTTCACTATGGGAAAGGTGCATTCTTACTGAGTGACATAGGCTATAAATTATGCGTATATGTCTTTATACTATTTTTTAAAAATAATAAGTTCTCTTCGCTACCAGTTTATATTTCATACTATTTTGTTTTTATATACTTAAAAATGAACCCCGAATGCCCTGCATCTGCAATGAGAAACTGGTTGAAGGTTCTCCTTTAACTGAAGGCTGAGGAATGGGCGTATGTGAAAGATAAAAATATCAGAATGCATTGTATCATTGTATTGTTCTTCCCTTTGATGGTTTCCTTTGTCACATAATTGAGTTGAAGAGAAAGAGAATTGAAAGAAAAAAATATGATTCGTTGCTGCATATGAAAGTAACAATGAATGCATAGCTTTGGCAACAAAATAAACTAATATTTAAAAAAAAAAAGTGACATCATTACCATAGCTATTAATCATTAATATAATCACCAAAGGCTCTTCTATAATTACACACAAAGTCTTACAAAAAGACGAATTGACTGGGTCATCAAAAGCGGTTTGTTACTGGTATATTATTAAAAGTCAGTAAGATTTTAGTTGTTCTTGATTAAGTGCACCATTATTGTAGCTATTAGGCATTAATATAATCAGAATTTCAGTGACTGAAATTATTAGACATTTTTATTTTACATGCATGCAGTGAGCGTAAGGTCACTTTCAAAAAATCATAAAACATTTTATGGGAAAAAATACGGGATGCGGTGTCTATCCTCTTGTTAAGCATTATATGGGGTTCAAATGAGCCAATTTTTAGATTTTTAAAAATTGAGTTTTTTCAGTAAAATCACTTCAAAATTCTCTAATTTTTGAAAATTTTCAAAATTTCAAATTTTATTTCCGAGGCTGTATGCATCTAAGGATTATAATAAAATATGTTATGAAACTATCATATAAGGGCTTTAGACTGCAGTCTCCGTTCAGTAAAAAAACTTTTTTTTTTCACGGAGAAAAAAAGTCATAAAATCGATAAAAATGCAGTTTTTTCGCCACAAAAATGAATTTTTTTCTTTATCAAAAAACCTAACTAAACTTTCAAAAACGATGTCTAGAGGATATATGGGTCCTTATTTATTTTTAGAAAAAAGAATTATTCAAATAGATTAAATACTTTTGAAATAGGGTCCATTTCAAATGGATTCCTTGCCGTTTTTTTCCAAAATGGCGGATTTTGTGCAGAATTTGAATTTTAATAGGCTGTAAGTGAAGAAAAATTTTTTTTCTTGCGAAATCCTTTTGGGATATTTCATATGTCCCTTAGTTGTAACTACTGTAATTTTTTCAAAAAAATCGGGGATGGTCATATGACACTTTTCATACCTGCCTGCCTCATTTGAAATGGAATGACTCATACAGAAAACAGCCACGTTCCTTACGGCATTTTAGGTAAGACGGGACAGGACCACTGATATCAAATAGGAATCACTGGACACCAAACAGATCAGGACCTGAGAACCAATCAAAAAAACATTTTACTCCCCCCTCCCTGTATGCAGTCTAATTCTTCCACCTCTCCAAAACCCATATCCTGATGCGTTTTGTAGCCTTAGATAAGATTACAACTAGAAGCCAACTAAACTTTATTAGTTAGCCCCTCTTTTGAGCTTAGTTTCTAGTGGTGACCTTTTACTTTTAAGGGGTGAACTGAAATTTTTTCCCAAGGAAGAATATGAAAAATTTGACTTGAAATAAGAGATATTCGCTCAAGTAACTTGGAATATGTATGCGATTAAGCAGGGTATGGATGAAAAACGAACTGATGTGTGCATCACATGACTTCCTTTGACTCCAATGTAATGTCGTTTCCCATTAATGGCAATTTTAATGTGATTCAATAGTTTACTCTCTAAATATCACCAACAGTGGCCAAACTGAAACCAGATTAAAAAAAAAAAATAGGCCAAATTTGTGACCAAGTTGGCAATCAAAAGACTGGCGATGTATCGCCAAGTGTCCGTCAACTTATAACACCATTTGAGTTTACATCAAAATTAACAATGATTTCCCCCCAAAAAGGGGCAAAAGACCCCTTTAGAAACACCCGAATGCAACCAAAAGAGGAGGTGCACAACTAAACCCCACTAGGAGTCTACGTACCAAATCTCAACTTTCTAGGGCATACCATTCTTGAGTTGTGCAACATACATACACACATACAGACATCATGAGAAAACTCATTGTAATTAAATCGGAAATCATCAAAATGGATATTCCTCGCATCTATATGTTCTTGGGCACTTATCCACGTGTGGTCGAGTCGAAAAAAAACCTCAACATTCATTCGGGGGTGAGCAAAATGGAGATTAAGATCGATTTTTGAGTAAAATTTTTTTCATGAATACAATACTTTCTTTTTGTAAAAGGAAGTAAAAATTCTTAAAGCGGGGAAATTTAACATTGTTGCTATACGAATTTTTGTTCCACAGATTTATATTCCTTTAGCAGGATATTCAATTATCTGTCACCTGATTAAGTGGGGATGAATCTAAGGTGCCCGGATCTATACATTTTGGGGCCCCCTGCAACAAGCCCAGGAATCCCCAGAAGAAAGTAGTGTATATTGGCAACGTTTATTAGTCTTAGTGTTGTTGTTTTTTCCAATTTTTAAGGCTGTTGCACCCTTTAAATGCATCGGCCCCTCTGCACCGTGCGATGTGCAGGTACGCGGATCCAAGCATGGACTCCACTTTTGAAAAATATAACAATACCATCTGTATCTATGTATTGCACGTTTGGGAGAAGAGTACCACAATATGAAATTTTTAATTTTTTTTTCGCTTAAAAGCCTTCAAAGGACATTATCTTCTTTGGAAAATAATGACAGATTTTTTGTTCTAATATGAACCACTGGAGAAAACAGCAAACTTACTTTTCTTAATGCAAATTACCTGAAGAGTTCAACTTCAAACGCTTCTCCCGTAAAATTTCATTTCTTCGTATTGTGGCACTCTTCTTCCAAATGTATGATATATGTAAATGTAAAGTGTTCTAACCACAACTAACCCATGTATATTTCCCTTTTTTTTCGCATTAGATACAGCATTGCACAATGTGTTGTCTATACTGGTGATGCAGCGCCATCAGAAGAAATACTTGAAAAAGTGTACCGAAACTTGAACATTGAATTACTACGGCCAATTAAATTTGTGCGTCTCAAATGTCGTTTTTTGGTTGAATCTAAATATTATCCTTATTTTACTTTACTAATGCAAAGCTTAGGCTCTGTCGTTTTAGGAATAGAAGCTGCTTTTAAGCATGCTCCTCATATATACATTGATACCATGGGTTATTCATGGACTTTACCAATTTTTAAATATCTTGTTGCTTCCAAGATTGGTGCATATGTTCACTACCCTACTATTAGTACAGATATGCTGACAACTGTATTGGAGCGTAGAATTTCTGTAAATAACAAAGAATTTATATCAAGCAGCAGCATCTTTTCGTTCATAAAATTAATTTATTATAGGATATTTGCATTTTTATATGGGCTAATGGGAAGGCAAGCTCAAATCATAATGGTCAATTCCAGTTGGACAAAAGACCATATACTGAAATTATGGAAAAAGCCTAATCATACTTTTGTTGTCTACCCTCCTTGTGATGTGTCTCAGTTTCAGAATATCCCATTGTTAAGAGATAATAATAAAGAACTTAGAATTTTATCTATTGCTCAGTTTCGTCCTGAGAAAGATCACGAACTTCAAATAAAATCATTTCATCAATTTCTTATCCGAAGTAAATGTATTGATAGTTCTGATACTCTAGTTCTTATTGGAAGCTGTCGACATGCTGAAGATTTTGCACGAGTGGAGAAATTGAAGGTTTTGAGCTCTAAACTAGGCATAGCTGAAAAGATTGAATTTAAAATCAATTTATCATTTCAAGAAATAATGCAGGAAATGGAAAAAGCGGATGTTGCCTTACACACAATGTGGAATGAACATTTTGGAATTGGTATGTCATTTTACTTTGTTAAAACGAAGCTTATTGCAAAATAATTTCATTTTTTATTGCAGTAATGACCTATGATTTATTTTATGTACGTTTTATGTTATTCAAAGGGATTGTTGTTATTTAAGTGGTAACATTTTGGGTAAACGTTTTAAAAGAGTATAATAAAGGGCCATTCATTAATTACACTCCTGTTTGTGGATATTGCAACACCACGAATGACTTACGCGAGCGAGCTGAAAATTGCAGGAAATGTGAAGTAGGGATTGATATATAAATGATTAAAATTGCAGACTGGTAGCGCATGCGTAGGCTGAGCAGCGCCCTCTGAACAGTGGATCGAACCGAATATAAATAGACGACTGAAGCGAGGCGTGTATGATTATTGGTGGTTACATGTTAGAGCAACTTAATCTTTACTATGCCTCTTCGACCAAAGAAAGTGAAATTTGAGCAAATTTCGGAGTTTGAACGGGGCAGAATCGTCAGCCTTCGTGAAGCTGGATTGTCTTATCGTGCAGTAGCCGCTTGTGTGCAGCGTAACAGCAGCACAATCATGCGTGTTTGGAAGCAGTGAACGAACGAGGATCAGACAGCTCGGAAATCCGGGAGTGGACCCTGAAATGTGACATCAGCTTGTGATAACAGACACCTGGTGCGTATGGTGCTGACGGACCCCACAGTTTCTTCTAGACAATTGGCAGCACAGTGGTCAACAGCTACAGGTGTTTCATTGTGTGCTTCATCAATTCAGAGACTTCTGCTGCAGCGTGCAGGATTCCTTCATACAGGATTCCTCTCACGTAAAACCATCGCCGCCTGCGGCTACAATGGGCTAGTGTGCATAGGAGCTGGCTTGCTGATTAGCAGAAGGTCATCTTTTCTGATGAATCCTGCTTCAATTTGTGGCACCATGATGGCCAAATTCGTGTCAGGCGCTATGCCGCTGAGCAGCACATTCCGAAATGCATTATCGAACGCCACAGTGGACGAACACCCATAGTTATAGTTTGGGGTGCCATAGCATATCATGGACGATCACAATTGCTACCAATTGTAGGCAATTTGAACAGTACCCGATACATAATGAAGTTTTACAGCCCCAAGCTATTCCTTTCCTGCAAGGATTGCCAGGGGCTGTATTCCAGCTAGATAATGCTCGTCCACATGTCGCCAGGACTGTCAAATCCTACCTTGATTCGCAGCAGGTACAGCTTCTTCCTTGGCCTGCATATTCCCCTGATATGTCACTGATTGAACATGTGTGGGATTTCGTTGGGCGGCGTCTTGCTCGTGATCCTTGTCCTGTTTCTTCGACAGATGAACTTTGGTTGCGCATACAAACAATATGGAATACTCTTCCGCAGGCAGATATTCAAACTTTGTTTTACTCCATTCTGAGTCGAGTAGCAGCTCTTATTGCGGCGGGTGGTGACCATACAAAATACTAATTTCTATCTCTTTTTATAGTTCGTTTGGTTTGAAAATGTAATCATTTATTTGTACCATTACCACTCAACTGTGTATTAAATTTCCTTCAACTATGATGCACTTCATGGTGTTGCAATTTTCACAAACAGGAGTGTACGTAAGGATGATTTTGGCAATTTTAAACTTCCTCTCCCCCCATTTAAGGGTAAGTAAGATTTTTCAAACCCCTCTCCCCAATTCTTACGTAAGATTCCATTTCGTTTTTCAAATAATAAAATAACGAATCTAACATCACTTTAGCCGTTACTAAATTCACTATTATCAAACCTTTTTGTGTAAGGAAATATGTACTAAAAGGTTGGAAAAAATAAAACATGCCATACACAGCGCGATTCTCTTATTATATTTTACACTATTCATTCTTTGTAAAAGAAATAAAAAACAGCTCATCATATGTTTTTTACCTTCCCACAGATGGAAATGAAATATAATCCCTGTCAAACCACTTGACCTCGCGATTTCTAATGTAAAAGATCTGTTTGACCCTCCCCCCCCCCCGAAAGTAAGGGTATGTAGAGATTTTTCCAACCCCCTCCCCCTCGTGACCCTTACGTAATTAATGAATGGCCCCTAAGCAAAAATTTCCTCCTGATTGTTAATACTAATAAATCATTTTCAATTTGTGTTAAGTTTTCAACTTGACACAAGGTCTTTTCTTTTTTTAAGAATAACTGCTAAGTTTTAAGAGCTACTTTCATTTCTCTGTTGCTAGTGGTTTATTACTTTTTCCTTGGAAAAAAAAAGAGACCTCCCCCCTACTTTTATTGGTGAATTTTATGCCCAACCAACATGTCATACAATTTCCTTTTATAATTATTTAAAAAGATAATTTTTTTGTTTTTGTTGACTCATTGACTTCGTTTCTCTTGCCTTACTGATTAATAAAAATAATCTGAGGAAATATTCACCTTCGGCCAAATGCTTACTATTCAGCCTTGGCCAAAGACTGAAAAAAAGTACTTGCCTTTGAAATTTTAATATTTTAAAATTTATATGAATATTTTAAGGTAATTTTTAAGCCCACAACACATTGTCATGTTGTTATTGTATAATACATTGTCATTTTTAATGTTGTATAAATTAATGATTTTTCCCCTAAAATATTAGATACTTTACTTATTTTATCCTATGAAAACAATTCTAATATTTAAAGAATTAAAGTAGACAACATACAAACGTAATTTGTACATGCTGCAATGGTTAGTTTTCACTTTCAGAATAAAGTGTATGAAAATTAAACAGTAATATGTGGTTCTTGTTTTATCATCTATATTTTCGAAAAAATATGTCAATTTAAAACAAACTTCTTTTTATTAATGCACATTGGCAGTTCCTTTTGATAAATGTATCAATAGTTGCAGAAAACATCCTACAGTGAAGCCAAATAAGTTTTTGTTTCGTTGCTTGGATTTAAAAAAAATAACATTTACTCTACTTCTGTAGAACATAATTAAATTTTGAAGATCTCTAAAAGCAGTAATTAAATATAATTTTTTTTTGGCTCAGTAAGGCACGCATCTCACAAGATATATTCCTATTATGTTTCGATGACTCGGATGTTATATTTAGCGGACCATTTTTCTTAAATCCTTTAACACACTACATTAAACATTCTATTACAAACTCATTTAAATATGAAAGAGTAACCAGAAAAAACTCATAATATTAAGTGTTTGTAAATATGTAATGTAAAACTGCATTATTATTATTTTTTAATATATAAGTAAAAACTAAACAAAACAATTATCTTATTTCACAAATATTTTAAAAGATAATTAGCCGTTTACTATAATTAATTTGCTTTTGCATTTGGAGAGATTTATTTTATTTATTCTTTATTTCAAGTAAACAATGCTACATAACATAGAAAAATTTAGGATCTTAAATGGAAATTTATTTACACTCCAAAAAAGACACAAAATATTCATGCATTTTCTGTTTTAAATTTGCAAAAAGTATAAATATTGCAGCTGAAATTTTTTTACGAAAGATTCTGTATTTGGCCGGATATTCGATTAGAATTTTGACTGAATATTCAATACGTTCTAACTGAAGACATTAGTAAGTTTAATTGTATAGCCTATGGCTAGGCATGGATCTACCCAGTTTGAGAAGCTCCCCGCAATAAATCAGTAAGGAGCACACAACAAGTTTTTTTCTTCTCCTTAATTGAACTGTGAAGTTTAATTTATATATTTCTAGACCCCAAAATTTTTATTTGTTATGTTCAGGCTTACTACAAATGCTTAAAGCTTCTTAGTATAAAACTTTATTTACATGAAAAGGTATTCTAATTTATGCAGTATAGTTCCCCTATACTCATTCTATTGTTACAAGTTTAATTTTTAATCTAATTTCAGGTGTTGTAGAATGTATGTCTGCTGGCTTAATAATGATTGCTCATAATTCTGGAGGTCCAAAATTAGATATCATACGAAATCAATCACCTGATCAAACGGGATTTCTGGCTGATTCTGTGGAAACATATGCAAGTGCATTAGAAACAGTTAAAGACATGAGTTCAGAGCAGCTACTTCAGATTAGAAAAAATGCTCGACAGTCTGTATCGAGATTTTCTGTTCCAAAATTTGAAAACTCCTTTCTAGATGCAGTTAAAACACTTTTCTCTTGATGAATCATGTTCCTTATTAAGGTAAAAATCTCGATACTTTGATGGAAATGAAGTTTTATGTAATCATAGAATAAATATTTTACTTCTTATCTCTTATTATTTAAAATCATTGGTCATTAATATTTATAACACCCTTTTACCGTTTATTTATTCATTTATTTAATTTTTTTGAGTGATTTTCAAGTACATTTCTAAAAGCTTACATTCAACGAGCTCGACCGGTTGGTTGATCACGTGACAGCTAATGATCATGTGCTCCAATCAACCTATCAACTGCTTAAAAAATGGTAACTAGTTGATTATAGAAAGCTGCAGTTAGTAACTGGTTAGTCACCGGTCGAACGGTTGAGCTCGTCGAACACAACCAAAATGTGCCTGGAAGTATTAGCTACCTGTATAAGTTTTGTTCAATATTTTAAAAATTTATTTATGGGTCGTTCTCCAAAAAGTAACTTTTAAGTCACACGCACTTTACAGTAAAAGCTTTAAAGAATAGTTCATTCGACAATATTTTTTACATTCCTCATAAATGTATCCATCTAAATCTGTCAACATTTTTTGAAAAAAAAAAATTTTTTTTTGCTTTACAACATGTGAATTCTCACCTCCATGGCATGTCACACACCAGATGTAGCTCATAATGATGCTTAATAACTTGTTTAAATAAAACAATGAACTTATTTTTTATAACTTTTCCCTCTCAAGTGTCTCAAATACTAATTGTTTAAGTATATTTATTTTTTTAATATTGTTTTAGTAAGATAAGGAGTCATGTCACTAAATAAATTCTCACCTCCATTACCTAAACACAAAATGCAATCCCTCATTAACACATGGCAGTAATGACATCAAATTTTATTTTCAATGATACAAGGCCCTTGTTTATTTTCAGCCATAAAAAAAGTTGTTAGATTTTTGTCGAAAAACAAGAAGATGGATTTTGCTTTAAAAACTCTGTGATTATTGACTTTTCACTTCCGTGAACTTGAATTTCAGGGATGTAAATTAATGTAAAAAAAAGAAGAGAACATGTTTTCATATGCTTAACATGTGTAGATTGTATCAACGAAGGAAAAAAAAATTCCCTGAAAAATGTATCTATTAGGCCTATATTAATGGTAAATTTCTCACCTCCGTGACATTTGAAACTACTAATTAAGCCATACTTTAATTAAGAGAGCTTAATATTATATTCCCACTAATCATTAAAATAGCCGATTGTATGCAAAATTAACAAAATTACTACTTTGGCCTCAATTTTTAAATATTAAAAGTTTTTTTTCATTTTTTTTTGTCTCCGTAAACAAGGCATTTTATTATTTTTTTTATTTATAAGTAAAATAATTGGAACTTAGCTGGGCCATTGTTTATGGTTACTTTTAGTAGGTAACACTTTCATGAAAGAATGAAAAAAAAAAGAAAACAAAAGGTTTTGAAATAGAAAAATATTTGCATTTAAAAATTACGTTTTCTGGAGAATGACCCATATCATCAACTCTCTCATATCAGTACAGCTTGGTGCAATAAAATTTGCGGATTTGAGAATTTTAGGTCATTAATTTTAAATATATTTTGCAATAGTAGATTGGAAAGTTGTCAAAATTATTTACAAGAAACTACCAGATCAACTATTTTTCAGAGCCAGGACAAATCTGGAAACTGATTCCCTAACCAATCTTCTTCCAAGTTTTCTATTGAGTAATAGCATAGAATATTATCACCATAAAAATTTTAACAACTGATTCAAAATCAATGTTTTACTTTTTCTTGTGAAGGGGAATATTTTTGTTCTCGTGTTTTGCACATGCATGCGTCTTTATTCGCAGATCCAAATTTGAAAGTATTAATCCAGAAACAATAGATGAGCAGAAAAAAAAAAAAAAACCCTTACCATCTTTGAATTAAAAATTATGATGAATGAGATATCTTCAATGTGGATGAGACTGGGTGATTTATCAATCTTTTTTTTCTGAGAAAACATATGTAGTTTAAGGAGAATTATGCCATAGGGGAATAAAAATGAGAATGACTGCTCTTAGTGCTGCAACACTGAAGGTAGTGAAAAACTGACTCTGTTACTCGTAGGAAAGATGATCTAAGAACCCCCGCTGTTTCAAAAGTGTAAGAAGTTTTTCTACAAATTATGAAGTAAATAAGAAATTGGGGATGACTCCATCTGTTTTTGAGAGTTATCTGTGACAGCTGGATTTAAAAAAAAAAAAAAAAACTTCAAAAGAGGAAGATAATTTTATTTATCATCCAATGTACAGCACATATTACTTTGAGTTTGAACAATGTGAAAATGTGCCAATTGAGTTACCTCCAAATTGCACGAGTAAACGTTAGTAATTAATAATATATTTTTTTAAAGCCAAAATTTTCCTCATTCTGCCATCGCTTTGTTGTTTACTTGATCTGTAAGGAAATAATTCTTATTCATGAACATTATATTTGAAGAAAAGATATTGAAAAAGAAAAAATGTTTCTAGAATTCTTGAACAAGTGTAGTAAAATTTATTAGAATTTCTACTCAGGGACCTACTTTGAAGCTACAAAATAGTTACTATACCAATATTTTCATCAATGTTGAAAAGATAACTTTGCTTTGATAATAATTTGTGATTGACAGACCAAGACTGCTGTAAAACAGTATATTAACTTTTATAGTACTGATAATGGGCTGCTACTGATTATCAGGTACTCAAGAAGAAAGTACCAGAATTTTACTTGCCAATATTAATCACGGTTTTGTACCTAATACCAAAGCTTTACAACAAGTCAGCACTGTTTCCTGAAACATTTTTCCAGTCAAGTTTTATAACTACCTCAGCTACTATATAGTGGACCAGTGTAATTAAAGAATTAATAGACGACTGTTCCACAAATCTTGCATGTTCCTTGATCACAATGCCTGTTAATTCTCCTGCTCCTAAGAGAATCTCTTTGATTTTGAACGGTGACAATATTTTAAATAAATGGTATACTTAGATCAACATTTAATTGTATGCCCAGTGCATTATTTACTATATATTAGTTTTTATACTATTTTCTGCCACAAATGTGCCAAAAAAGGGGTTTTTGCCATACTGGTTTGGTTAATAACCCACGAACCTTGGTTTATTATTCAAGAAATATAAACAACTCCGTAATTTTCATGCTCAAAACATCATACACTTTACATTTAACTTGAATATTGCCACTTAAGTCACCAACCACTCTGAGGAAATTTTCTTTCACCAGGTCTTGCAGCTGTATTATGTTATTTATTCATATTTTAACATAAAAATCAATGCTGTTGAAATTCTGCTTTTTTGTAGCCACCCTAAAGCAGAAAAATATGCAAAAAAGATCACACATTCGTATCTTTCTCTCTACTGATAATTTAGAGAGTGGTTTTATTAAAATCTAAAGAAAAGTAAAGATATATTTCTGACAAAATTATATTTACATCAAATATACTTTTTTTCATTTAAAACTTGGTATATTTTGTCATGCTATATGTATAAAACATTATTCACATGCTTAAATCACTATAATTTCTCTCAGGCTTTGTGCATTTGATAAATTTTCATATGTTAAAATAAAAACGGTTCCCCCCAAGCAGATTTTGGTCTACTAGCTCATTTATGATATTATTCATTGACTTTACTTTTTGTCAAATTTAATTAATAACGAGCATGTTTTGCATATGCAATAGCTAGTACCATTCGAGACTCAAAAATATCTTAACCATCGTTGCTTTTTTAATGATAACAATAAGGAAGATAAAACAACGTTCAGTAGCATAAACTTTATTTTTGATTTAAAGAACTTTATGAATAAAATATGGCAGTTTATTTTCTTTGGGGGAGGGGGGAGGGGTACCTAAATTTCATCTTTTATGCTGTTCTCAAAGCCTGAAAGAAATTAAAATTATATCAATAAAATTTATAGTTAACCAACAACTATACATAAAACATTTCAATATACAAATAATATTAATTTAACAAAACCAGGTTTGAAGTACTTTTCCTGTGCAGGTGACGTAAAAAAAAACAGCAAAAACATGAATATTAAACTCGACACATATCTCTGTATAAGTACATAAAAAATGGAATAAGGGATTTTATATTGAATTTAACAATTAAATGTTAGAGTTTTTGGCTGTAAAATGGGAATTACTATCTACCTAATACCTATACATTGCATTTTAACTTATGTTAGAAACATATTACGAATTTTGATTAAAGGTGGAGGTATGAATTTGAAAGATTTCACTTTTAACTCAATTGCATTCAAAGTAAAAAGTATTTCGTAACATTCAACACAGAATGTACATTTAAAAAAGATCATTACTCTTGGTTTATTGTTTTTAAAGCTAAATTTAATAGTTATAATTGATTTCCCAAAATACATTTTAGGTGATTTAAAGAGTAAAAAAAGTTAAACTTAGTAACTGATTGACATGTAAGTTGCATTAATGTCAACCAGTTATTAGGTTTTTATTTGTTTATTTAAAATCATCTAAAATGTATTTCAGGCGTTCATTTAAGCTTTTGAATTCAGCTTAAAAAACATTAAACCAGTCAGTGGAATACAGCTAGATGCATTTTCCTTTGTCAATACCAGTCAGCTAGCTACCTATGGTATTGCATCTACATAAATCACAGTAGAGTGGTGATTATCAAAACAAATGACTTGACTGTCTAATTATCCACTCTTTCCCGGTTTAGGAATAACTATTTCTCCATCCAGTTTGGATTGTGAGTAACAGATAGAAAAGACCAAGACATTATTAAAATTGTAATGTCTGCACTAACAGCTGCCAGTCTTGGTCCAGATAGAATGTGAAGAGAAATTGTGCGTAAAAAACTGTTTTAAGAATCTTGCTATTAACTACAAGGTTTATAGTGTTCTTTAAGTGCTTATTTTTTATCTTCGGAAAAACTAAGTGTGATTTTTTCGTCAGAAAACTGCAGGGTGAGTGTAAAATGCATAAACGTATTAATGCAAATTCTAACAAATCTTATTTATTAAAAATAAGAAAGAACTGGCCAAATTTTTGAAATCAAAACCCAAACCTTCCAACACTCCTAACTTTTGCGGGATACTCCAAATTTGCTGTTGAATCTTGGGCCTCACATTAAAAAAAAAAAAAAAAACTTAATGTTTTGATACTTGAGAACTTTTGCCGACTATCCCTTCGCATTGCTCAATGCAATATTTTACTACATAGTTGATGAGATTTGAGGATCGTTCAAAGTCTATATGTAGCAAGATTTTCACTTCAACTTACATTCTGATATCAGAGTGGGTTTGGTAGACTGAATACATTGACATTTATTTTTAAAATCTCTACACTTTTGAACTTACTGTTCTTTAGTCTTTCCAGTTGTAGAATAAATGTAGTTATATTGATAAATTGGAAAGCAGTTTATAATTTAACACATTTTTTGCAATAAATTACTTCTCTTATTAATATTTTTTGATCTACAAAACTTATCTACTTAGAAGATAAAATATATTTTGTATATATAAGGTTAATGATTTTGGAGCATATCACAAGTACCTTCTGCTAGGCATAGTTTGCATTGAAAGGGAGGGAATAACAAGCATGTTTTTTTTTTAATTACCTGAATTAATGATAGTCATTGAGCTGATAATTTTTTTTAAATGATGAAAAGCTTGATCTTTGTATTTTTAATTTATGTAGTACAGTAAAACCTGTAAAGTTGACCACCTGTCTATGTTGACCGCTTTTGTCAGGAACGGAATTAGCCCTATCTCATATAATGAAGGAAAACCTCTAACTTGACCACCTCTCTATCTTGACCACTAATGTACGCCAAATTTGGTCTGGAGTATTGTAAAAAGCCCTTTGTAAGTTGACCACTTGGTTTATTTTTTTAAACTGCCTTCAGCATATTATTTTATTTTATTATTTATTTATTATATATAATAATATTTTTTTTTTTTTTTGATAGCTTTCAAAGAATGTTTTTAATGCTTTGATGACATACTACCATTTTACTAATTAAACAGCAGCATAAAGTTATGCTGCTCTTTATTCTCCAAACTTGTTTTTCATTTGTAGTTCTATTTGAGATAGCTTTTTGTACTCTGTTCAATGAAAATAAGTGTCAGTAGAAAAGTGCAAAGTCTTTTTTTCCAGTTTCTATATGTTGTGGCAACATAGGAATTCTGCTAAAAAGAGCAGGTCCAGATCTATACATTTTGGGCCCCCCTGCAACAAAATATGTAGGGCCCCTCCCTAGCGGCCAGCAGCGTCTAAGAGAATAAATCTTAGTGCTAGTTTTTTTTTCTGTTTTTTCTTCAACTTCTAGGGCCGTTAGCCCCTTTAAGGAGGCGAGCCCCTCGCACTGTGGGAACGCTGATCTGGGCCTGCTAATAATGAGTAAAGTTACATGCTTCTGGTGCAAGGGATTAAGAGATAATAGGACATTTAAATTTTGCCTTTATGAACTGGGAGAGTCGAGCTTTTTGTATTATAAGTTTTGCATAAAAAGGCTTCAAAAAGAAAGTTAGTGGGACTTGAGATTAATAAAAAGTATGAAATATTAAAAGTAATTGAAAATGGAGAAAGCCAGAGAAAATTAGCTGGTGTATATAGAATTTCTAAAACTACAGTGTCTAATCTAGTTAAAAACAAGGGGAAAAATAACTAAAGTATTTGAATAGTATTTTTAATTATTGTTTCACTTTCAATAATGTTAAACAATGAAAGTGGAATTGAACAGAAAGAGTAAGGGTGAATTCCTCAAAAAAAAAAAAAAAAAAAAAATGGTGCAAGAAATGACAAAAAATTTGAAAAAAACATTACCAACCTTTACAAGTTGATCACCAAAGTACTGCACCACAAGTGGTCAACTTACACAGGTTTCACTGTATTAGTATTTTAGATTTTTTCAATAAAATTTCTAACTCAAGCTTGTTATGCATTTTTCTATGTAGGTATTAACTTCGAAAATTAAGTATGAACCCTGGACTACTAAATTTGATTAAAACACACACACATTTGCTGTGTTAAAACAACTATGATGAATAAAGAAATAGATTTTAACCATTTTAGTACAATCAAGAACATCTCTAAGTTACTTGTCTAGTTAGAAAAACTTTTGTTTTGTCTGACAAGTTTAGATAATCAGGGCTCTACTGTATTATCAATGCTCAAAATTCTTATCAAAAATAATCTTTCTTTGTTATTAAATATCACAACATTTTCCTTCTAAATTAGATTTTGATGTTAGAACATGTGAGACTGCTCTTTTTAAAAAAAATAAGTGCCAGAGATGAAAAAGATTTAAATAATCTCAAATAAATAATCATTTCTTATAAAATTATGAGATCATTCTATACTTATTCACTATTATGAAAAAAATATGTTTAAAAAAAAAGATGTACATGATTTAAAAATTATTAGATCCACATAACAGTCCTATGTGTTTGTCAAAATAGGTCAATAATAATGTTTTTAATTCATTTTGAAAATGATTTTTAGGTAAATATAAAACATAAAAAGTTTTTACCAAACAAAAACATAAATCACTTCACAGACTAAAAACAAAGCAGATCTTGAACATTAATTTCTTCTTTTGTTCGTACGTACACCACAAATGAATTCATATGATACAAGAATTAAAAATGACAGAAATGAGAATACATTCTTATTCAAAACAATTTGCATTTTAACTAGAAAGTTTTAACATACATTGTTAATTGTAAAAGAAGACGAAAAAGTTATTTTTTAATCTATTAAATATTTTAAAAGTGTGAAGCATTCTGCTTTAGGTAAGCAGTTTTTTTTTTTTTTACATACAAGGGAAAGGGATAACATGTTGATGATTACATTAAGCTCTTTTTTTTTTCTTTTTTTATTTTTTAAAGAAGAAAATTAAATGTGTTCTTTGCTAATGAATACTTCCATTTCTTGGCTGTCAGGACTCAAAAGTTTGTTTTCTTTCACTTTATTTCCAGTAACAAAGTCCATAATAAGACTAAGGTTATTACTTTTGATTGACCCTTTTGGTTCAGGGTAAATCATGTCATCCAAACCTCTGTGCAAAGAAATATCGTCACCATTTGCAGTGTTATGGAGCCTTGTTTTCTCAAGAACTTCTAAATAGGCTAATGTGGTTAGCTTTTCCTTAGTAGGCTTGTGATACCTTGAAATCAATAAAAGAACCATAAACATATTAGTGCAAATTTTCCTTTAATTTAAAATAATGAAATTTTCAAACCAATTAAAATATTATGTAATAATTTTCTATCCTTTAAATATTTTAAAACAACTTAAATATCAGTATTTACAGTATTAAGAATTTTATCAAAAAAAAAAAAATAAATAAATAAAAAGCATTATTATTAACCTAAAGCAGCAATTCTCAATATGCATGGCACAACACCCTAAGGAGCCATGATGTTGTCACAGGGCTGCAGTGAGGTTTTGCAATAACTTCACTAATAGTTAAGACTTATTAGTGATGAAACTTTTGCAATACATCATCACTAAATAAGGGCTATGCAACGAATATATAAGGGGTTTATTTATTTTTGTTAGTTAAGATTAGTCAAACTTATACTTGAGCGGGATGCTGCGGGTAACCCTTAATTTAAGAAAGACTCCTTGAGACTTGGTTCTGACTCAAAATAAAGTTTGGAAACCATTGTCGTAAATTGTTTATATTTTTAGTTATTATGTTCATTCTACATTTACTTATATGAACATTTAAATTTAGTGATACTAAAACCAATGCTCACTTTGGTTGTTTGAAAGAAAACTATAAATGGTTTACATTGGTTGTTTTTGCATTTAAAAGTTCAAAAACGATGATTTTCAATCAAGAATATAAATAAATTTTGATAATTTTTACACACAATCAATTTTAACATACAGAAAATATGTAACACACATATTTTTATAAAATGTTTTACTTGTTTAATGTAATAAAACTAATTTTATGGTTGTGTGCCAAGAAACAAATTTTGAGTACTTCAGAAGATGTGAAAATTTTGCATAAGAAAAAAAATCACCTTCCAGTTTTTAAAATTTATTTTCTTTGTACAGATTTTATGGAAAACTCTACTAGTAAACTGTAACTCAAGTACTTACAATTTAAGCAATAAAGAAGAGCACACAACAGAAACAGAAGAAAGTGCCATTGCAGCTGAACCCATCCATGGTTTTAAAACAAAATGCCATGGTCTGAAAACACCTGAAAATAATAGATTGTTATTTCTCAATAATGTACGTAAAAAACTTCAATAATTAACTATTATAAACACATATTTAATACCTGCTGCAACAGGAATCCCTATTAAATTGTACATGCTGGCAAACAAGAAGTTGCACCTTATTCTTCTCACAGTGCGATTGGAAAGGTCAATAGCACCAACTACGTCCAATAGATCATTCTAAAAAATTCAATATCATACATGTAAAAAAATTAAGCATTTTTCTTAACACTAAATTCGAAAATTTTAGTTCTTAGCAAATGTTGACTATATTATTGATTATAATGATGAAATGCCTCCCATAAATATCTAATGCAGTTAAGGGAGAAAGAATTTGCAAGTGTTTTATTGATACAGGATAATAGTTAAATAACCTTAGCCACATTTAATATAAGTGTACTAACTTTGGGTGAGGATAACCAACCCCCAAACCATACATTATTAATTACTAATAACGGCACACATACATATAATGCAAATAGATTTTACTTTTTAAATTTTTCAGTACCATTTCACCAAACAATTACTCTTTCTTATGATCCAACTACTTAACATTGTTTCAATATTTGGAACTGCATTTCTTTTGTACTTGCTGCAAAGTAAGTCTTTTGTGATTCACTAATAATCCCTTTTCTCAGAAAAGAAAGACATTTATTTTCATAACATATTTTTTTCTCTAAGGTGTTTCAGGGTTCGTACGCTGATTCAAAACTCCTCCAATACTCCTTCAGTAAGAAAAATTTTTTGAAGGGCCCTTCAAACTCCTTCATTTTTGTTTTAACTCCTTCAAAACTCCTTTTTTAGTTCAAGACTACATAATCTTTCTCTATGTCAGTAACTTAAAATGCTTCAATGATCGTCACAAAGGTGAAGTTATAAGGGCGATTTTAATGTAGCAATGTCATATATTTGTTTTTTCATAAAGGTGTAATTTACAAATTGATCATATAAGTCATAAAAGTTGAAGGTGAAAATATTATTAAATGACTAAGACATATCATAAGTGAAGTAAAACATGCTTAATTGGTGCTTGGCAATTTTTTCAAGTTTTATGATTATTGCTCTACCGCACTCACAGCAGCAAAAGTCAGTTTGTCTAAATATTATTTAAATATTTAAAAATACATAAGTAGATGTACTATGCTAAGTAATTGTGTTCAAAAAAAAAAAAAAAAACAGTAGGGAAGCTGCAACCTATTAAATGTTCATATTTTGACTATTGGATATTGTTAATTGACCCTCAAAACTAAAAAATTCACCATCGCCGAATTTTAAAACACCGTGATTGATTTTTAATGAATATTTAAAAATCCATGTGCAAAAGGGCTCTCTTTTGAAATGTGACGAGCTTACGTTACAGGGCACTAATGTGCAGCCTTTTGCCGAAGATCCCTTGTTTTCACTACAGACATTTTGAGCACGCTGATATTTTTATTTTTTAGAAATTCAATAATCCTTTTGAACACACTATGGAGGCCAGATTCGTTAAAGCACAATCTAATAATCTTCCTCAAGTAACATCAATTATGGTATTCAAATATTTCCGAGAGGATGAGAGGTTTAATGTTACAGAAACGCGAGAAGGTAAGCTTTACGTTTTGTCTTCAAAATCAACTGCACGTTCTTCGGCTTCTCCCGCGGCGGAAGAGCGCATGGTGTCACTTCCTGTGCCATTTGACGTCACAAGCGCTTGAACTTTAAAAATTAATTTTTAAAAAACTACTTATCATATCGCAAAAATTTTTTTCACTTATGATGTTCATACATGTTACTCTATCATATAAAAATAAAATTGAAAAATCGAAAACTTCCCTATTGTTTAGTAAATCACAGTTATGATATTGTAAAAAGGGTCATCCACAAGTGATGTCAAGCCTTGAGGGAGAGAGGTTCATGAAATTGTGACATGGGGAAGAGAGAGGGTGACAAAAAGTGACATCACACTGTTAGTATAACAATATGCTTATAAAAATTATGACATGTGACAAGGAGTAAGTTGAAGTGTGACACTTTGTGACAAAAGGGGGAAAGGGTCAAATGTGTTGAAAAAAAATGTAATATCATTTCTGGACAGCCCATTAGCACTCCTTCAAAATCTCATTTCACTCCTTCAAAACTCCTTAATTTTATTTCTGACATTGAGTACGAACCCTGTGTTTTTTTTGTGACAATGCCATAACTTCCTCAATGATTTCTCAAACTTCATAAGTAAGGCATTTTAAGTATTTTTTCACCTTTTTTGATGAAAAATAAACCAACAATGCTTCATTTATGATTGTATTTTAGTCTTTCTTTAACTAAAAGGAAAAACTTTTAAGGAAAATACAAGCTAAAATGTTTTTTCTTTCTTTCTTTTTTTTTTTAATTATAAACAGCACAACTAAAGAAATTTTTGTAGAAATAGAAATTTCAACTAACTTTTGAATTTCAATTACCATTTTGTTCCTTGACATCAGTAAAATATACTTAGAAATGTAACATTTAAAAATATTTCAATTCAAAAATCCTCCAGATAACTTCAATACTACATAACTTCAATATTGGCAGATGTTTTAAGTAAATAAAAAGAGTACAAAGAATAGTGTTTTATTTGGCAATACATAATTTTTCTAAAGCCTAAATAGTGGTGGAATGCTTGTGTAATTATTTCCTTCTATTTTATTTAAATTTATAGAATTATCAGTGCCTTGTGCTCAGTATATGTAACAGTTGTAAATTTTACACTACTCCTAACCTTTGAAAGACAATCAAATGATTTAAAACAGATAACATACTCGAATAAGCACTACATCTGCGGCCTCCACTGCTACATCAGTTCCATTTGCAATAGCAATTCCAACATCAGCTTTTGCCAATGCAGGAGAATCATTTACACCATCGCCAACCATAGCCACTTTCAGCCCTCGTTCTTGCAACTGTTGAATCTTCATCACTTTATGAGAGGGCAAGACTTCTGCAAAAACTCTTGAAATTCCAACCTATATAAGTCACAGATGCATTCTTTAATTGTGTTATATAAAGTAAACTATAATTAACTTGTTTTAATTTACATTATCACATGTTTTAATTTAGCTAACTGCAATTTTTGGTAAAAATGACTCTTAAAAATAGATTAAATCTTTATACCTGTCTTGCAATTGCAGCTGCAGTCTTTTTATTATCCCCTGTCAACAATATCACATCTAATCCCATCTTCTTCAAAGTATAAACAGCCAAATGCGCTTCAGGTTTGATAGGATCTGCAACAGCCATCATGCAGACCAAAGTCCCTAAAAATTAACAAATGACCTTTGATTAGCAGTTCATGACATGAATCAAACCTGATTTGAACTCTGAGTTTCAATGTGACAGTAAAGGGGGGGGGGGGGGACTTGATAATACAAGCTAAACATTTTTTTTTTTTTTTGACAACTGAGTTCAGTGTTTTAGGGGATATTAAGTTTTTTATTGAAATAAAATTTCTATTTAACTAAAAGGAAAAGACTTGCAGTTCAAGTACTGCAGTAGTAGAAAGTCATAACATACTACTCTAAAAAACAGACTACAAGGAACACATCATTGTAAAATATTTTTAATATAAGAAAATAAAGCAAAAACAGAAGTGATATGAGGGATTGAAAATTCTTTAAATGAAAAATTATGTCCTTTCAGTCAGTTAATTTCATACCCAAAGTAAAATTTCCCCTTTTGTTCTAATATAAATCAATCGGCCTAGAAGAGCATCTTAAGGTAGGTACTAACTATTCATTTAACTTCAAAAAATTAAAAAACTATCCAAGGGCCACAGTAACTTTTGTAAGAACAAAAGAAATAAGTGGGAGAAGAGCATGGACAACCTTAAATTCATATTCCAAATGAGTTACTAACAGATCCTAAGTTAAAAAAATATATATACTATCCTTATTTTGAGCAAAGTTTCAAAAATTTTAATAATTACAAAAGTTAGATATACAAGCCTATAATTGTTGATCTTTGCTTTAGGTGCTTTCATGAAGGGCAATATTATATTTAATTCCTTTCCATCCAATGGCCTCATTTGATTTTGTTAGCACTAAGTTCGATGGTTTTGTTTAATCAACATTAAATTATAATAAAAAAATTTTGAAACAAAAAAAAAATGTGAACCGACTTCAAAATTGCTCTAAAAAGTGAAAAATAATTTTATTCTTTAAACATCATCGATAATGCTTTTAAACATAATTTTTGAAGTTGGGGCAAAAACAAAACGTAAAATCCAGTGTAATCATGCTTCGTTCATAATTTTTTTCAGAAAAGCATCTAAAGTTACGAACGAAGCATTTATATCGTTATTCAAATATGTTGTCAGCAAAGCATAATGAATGTGATAGTGAAGAAACTGGGCGTGGTTAAATTTATAGTTGTAGCTGAGTTATGTCTGTAAATGATTTTATCTATCGTTTTTGCGCCAACTTCAAAAATTATGTTTAAAAGCATTATCGATGATGTTTAAAGAATAAAATTATTTTTCACCTTTTAAAGCAATTTTGAAGTCGGTTCTATATTTTTTTTTCAAAATTTTTTTATTTCATTCTTTTTAGTGTAAATGTAGGTATTTCAGAAATAGTAAGAAGTTACCATCACGAAACTTCATCTTATTTTTTTCATAAAAATGCTCTACACTAAAAAAAAAAAAAAAACTATAAACAAGCGTTAAATTTTAAGCGATTGGCACTAAAAACTTATTTTTCTTCCTTTCCAGAATTTGTGTGTAGTTAATTTAATTATAACTATTTAAGTATTACGTTTTTCCTAACTAATTTTCATTTCACAGCATCTAAGTTGCTTATTATGCAATTCTGTATCTTCTTACTTAGCCCTGATCATCTGTTATTGGCATAGATGATAACGAAAAAAATACTACTGTAGTTGAGGCAAACCTAATGGTAGCATTGTGAAGTCTAAGCAGATCCTAATCACTGCATCACCTCGCTTCCAGGTTAGGTTTACCCCACTATGGAGCAATAGCACTGAAGAAAGGAAGATTTTGATAATTCACATAGGGTTACTATAAATCAGCAGGGTTACTAAAATAAAATTATTTACGCCAAAAATGAGGCGACAGCGCTAGATTCCTCATTATCGAAGTATCCCTTGAAGAAATTTAATGCTTGCTTCAGAGAAGCCTTCATTCAAAATTATCATTACAATTACTATTAATGTTACTATTGTATGGCACCAAACTTCATAACAATGGGTTTTTAACTTAATCATTTAATAAGGAAATTGCATGAAATTTATTGTTTTTTGCCCATAACTTTTTTTTAAAGAACAAATATGGTCAAACAAAGTAATGGGACCTAAGTTGAGCCATCCTCTATCCATTACAAAAATAATCATCAAAATCGGTTCACTAGGTGAGACGCTGTGAGTGGACAAACAAAAAAAAACATACATACGGTATGAACTGATAACCGCCTCCTTTTTGAAGTCGGTTAAAAAGGTGGTAAAATTCAAAATATCAAGTACTTACCATCAATTGCACATAAAACAGCTGTATGACCTTTTTCTTCATGATCTTTCATGATGGAATCAACAGTTTCAGGAACTTGTAAACCATTTCGGAGCATCCATTCTCTATTACCAACTAACACATTAAAAACTTGATTTCTATTACTTGATGGTGAGCCTTAAATAAAAAGAAATATGCTTTGAAAAAGAAAGTTTTTTTTTTCAATCTAAAAAGCACATTCTGAAAAAATTTCCTGATGTCCTACTTTCGGAATAATATAGGTAAAATGCATTTCGTTTTAAAATTATTTATGTTTTATGGCAGTTTAAGTATAAACTAAGCTAAGAAATATTTTTAATTACTATAATATCAACCAACACTTGGTTCTGAAAGTGCCCAGCGCCCACTTTATTAAAAGTAAAATTTTGGGGGAAAAAAGACTACAAGTTTTAAAAGTTAATTCAATTCAGCATTATTTTGATGTACAAAATATCTTTCTCGGAATAACTCCAAAAATCAGTATTTTAGTTTGACACAGTCGGTCAAAAATATTTCAGAGGCGCATACATATCTGAAGAGAGAGTCAAGCTGACCTTAATGCCCTGAAAGTAATAATAACATCCAACATTGTTTGGGAATGCTATACTATGGTTGTGCGTCACAACCATAGTATAGCACTCTTTTTGTTGGCGCAGAGCCACCAATATGGATTTCAAAGAATCTTATTAAGACGTGTTTTTAGAATTTTCAATCAAAACAATATCCCAACTAGTGTACAATGGAAAAGCATTGTCAAATTAAGGAGTTTAATTAATGGTTGTCTTAGCATTAAGGAAAAGATTTAACAGAAATTCTATTAAGAAGAAAATGCGACTTTTTATTGGTCACTGAAAACAGTCGTTATACAAAGGTTTCTCACTTAGCCCACTTTTTTTCCTTCTATGCATAAATACGTTCAACCACCATTTAAGCAAAGACATCAAAGTGGTCTGTTACGGCCATGACATTACTACAGTGTGGCATATGTGCAAAAACTTCACAAACAGCCCTAAATTCAAGGCATTAAACATGGTCAAAACAACTTAGGTTCACTATTAATACAGATGAATCCAATTTTTGCATCTTCTAAACTGACAAAAAAAAAATCGAAGCTCTTTCTATCCTGTCCTCAAGCTCTTTGGTTCGTAAATAAATCAAACTTCTAACCCAAGGTACCTTGGTCTCACTCTTGATGCAAAGCTAAGATTCTCGCAACACCTTGATCATACTTACAAAGCACTAGCTGTACCCGACGCGCGTTGCTACACCAACAAAAAAATACATCATTATACTAATTTTCATGACAATCGGTTGAACGGGGCAGAAGTTGCTACTCTGCAATGCCACCTGGTGGCGAGTGGCTTCAATGAGCATATTATGCACCTTCTCCGTGGAAAAATACATATATATAGCAATTTTCATAATAATCGGTCCAGGTATCAAGTGAAGCCGTGACTATACTCAAATTTTGTACTCACGCAGTTTGCAAGATCAATCAATCGCTAAAAATATCAAATAGAAAAAGTTTTAAATCCCCTCGTTGCATGAAAAGCCATAAAACAATAAAGAAAGAATTTATTTGTTCAAACTCAAGAAAAATGGCAACAGCTAACTTCTTATCAATGAGATCTTTCACGCGAATTAATTTCTGCAGCCGATAATTTTATTCGTATTTATCCAATGGATTGTGACTTAAATTGGAATAAAAAAGGAACTATCGATCGGATTTTTTTCGAACCGGTCAATAAACATTCCCAGTACCAAAAATAACAAACGGTGAAAGTTTCAGCCAAATCTGCTGGGTAGTTTTTGAATTCATGGATGACATACAGACAAACTTCATTTTTATATATATAGACTAAAAAAGCTTAACGTTCTAAAGAGACTTTGTGGTTCTTGTTGGGAATCAAATCCAAAAACGCTTCTAAATACATATACCTCTATCATCAGGCCCATTCTTGAGTATGCTGCACCCATTGCAGCACCAGCCAAGCCTACTATAAAAGAAAAGATTGACTTGATACAGTACCGAGCCTCCAAAATCATCGCAAGAGCTGTTTCATTAACAAAAAATAAATCAAAGCTGAAAAGTAATACGGCTTCACCTTTAAAAGGCTGTTTTTCAAAAGTCTTGTATAGTTAAATGATTATTTAATTTATGTAATTATTTATTCAAAGATCATTAAAAATAATTCACCATATAAATACACAAAGTACTCTGATAGATTTTTAAAGCTATATGAAGGGCCTCTCTTTCTTTTCAAACTTTACCCAAACAAATTGCCAAATTTTTCTGAACATAAGATGAGAATTGTAAAAGAACACTAGAGTAGCCATAAATTTAACCCTCTTGCTCTATATCCTGCTATCTCCATGGGTAACGTAGAAGTTACAAAACTTGCTCCTCCTGGGATTTCCATGTGCATCAAGAAATTTAAAAATCATATTCTGCTATTTTGTCGTTTGAAAGTCAGTCATGTATTTTCTGAAGTATTTACACTGTAAACTTGTCCATTTTGCAAGTCTCTAAGTTCCTAATTTAATGCATCAAGAGTTTGTTTTTTGTTGCTCAAAAAATTGGGAGGGGGAGGGGTGGAATTATGATGAAACTCAAATTTGACAAAGAACATTAAGTAGAATATTTCCTTAAATCTTGTTATAAGATTTATCATACAAAGCATAATTTCTAACATTATTTGTAAATTTAGTACTCATATTTCATATTGGTTTTCAAAACATCAAAATTTGCATATTTCTAAGCAGCTTGGTTAAGAAAACTAAGGGATCAGAGGATTAAAACATTAACCATTGGATAAGTAACAGTAAAATATTTGTTAACAGATATAGTCCAGTAACCTAGTACATCGTAAGTTGCATCAAATGGGGGGTAGTAGGTTTCATGTTTTTTTTTCTTGTATTGGATGTGATCAAGACGCAAAATCCAAGTTTTCGACTTCGGCAACCTCCCGGAACACTTTTGAAAATCTCCAAAACTGCTGAATTTTCGTATTTTTTTCGGATTTTTCCCATTTTCACCATAAAGAAGCAAGCGTTTGAAAAACATCATTATTTACATATTTAAACTAGATTAAATATCCTACAATTTGACACCAAAATGGGCTTGTTATCCCTAATAGTTTTCAAGATACAGCTTTTTAAAGTTTTGCAAATTCTCCAAACTTGGAAATTTTCAATCATTTTTCTTTTTTCATCAAACATGCACCTGATAGAAAAAAGCTGTGCAACTCGTTTTTTAAGTACCCTTTATATCCTAAAGTGGATCTCATCATGTCTTTCAACAGTGGACTTGAAGGAGAGAAAGGAGTCAACTGTTACATGGCCAGGGATATTGGGGAAAAAGCAATGTTGAAGATTGTAGGGGAAATTTCAAAGACTTCAAATTCGAGCATAAATCAGAAGTTGTATCTCTTTCCTCTATTGTTTGTACTATTACTGTTGGCAGTAGAGCAGTGACTATCGACCCACTTATGCTGTTTCACAGGATACGATTTTGGAAGCAGTCTGACGAAGAATTGAAGAACTTCTTCACATACGAACTTTCACCATTCCCAATGTCTCCATTCATTCAAGAAAGAATGAGGAAGGGCAATAAGTTTCTATGCAGCTTTCCAACCAGTCAATATTGATAAGTCATGAGGGAAAACTAAATTTAAGGTTGTAGATTTTTGTGTGGTCCAAGCAATCCTTGTTTGAGTGGGAGCCCAATGTTTAAAATATCTCGAGGCACAGTATGGTCAGAACAAAGCTGTAGTATTCAATGGTTACCCAACAGAACCTGGTCAAATAAGCACAAAGACCTCTGAACGCAATCAAGCTCAACGCCGAGCTCAAACATTGTTCTCTGGAGGTTATGTTTGAGGAAACAACTACTTCTAATGTTTCTCAAGAAATTTTGTCGGTCCAATAATAAAAACAAATTGAGATTCATCTGACTGCTGAAGGTGAAATTTGAAGCCAAAAGCATTGAGGTTTTTCAGGCTGAAGATGATGCGCTCAGGCTAATAATAACTACAGCTATAAGAAAGACCCCTGATTTTTCGTTTGTGGTTATTGCAGGAGAAGACATTACACAGACTTGTTGGTAATCCTTACTGCTTTCAGAGGTTTCAAACAAGGTACCATAAATCTTAAGAAGTATGGAAGAGGCAAAAAGACAGATGTGTTCTACTCAACCACCACAACAACAGCAGACAATCAGCTAGTCACTTTCACTCAGGCTTTCAGTGACTGATTCCACCTCGTGTTTCTTCGGCCAAGGGAAACTCAAGTTGCTTGAAATACTGCTGAGGCATTAAGAGCTTAAAGGGAAAGCTGCAGTTTTCTCTAATCCAGCTACAACACCTGACCAAGTAGTTGAAGCCGGGATGAAAATTATTATTGAGCTGTATGGTGGAGAAAGGTCCAGTCAAATCCTCAACGACCTATGCTACGAACTCTTTACAAAGGCTGCAGCCATGACCAACTTCAACCTGGCCAGACTTCCTCCGACGCAAGATGTTGCAAAGCAACATTGGCATGGCCAGTCCTACGAAAACCTGCCAGAAATTGCCATAGACATTGTCATTGCCCATGATTGGGACACAGCCATCTTAACACAAGGCCTGCGTGCTCATTCAACATGGCCGCCCGCGAAGGCAGTTGATTTACATCTCATAATAGCTCTACCGTGAATAAAAATTCAGAATTTTTTAAACTCATTGAGAAAGCAGTTGGTTTTTACATGAAATACTCCCACACATCTCTCAATTAAAATTTTATATTGTTTGAGTTTTAATATTGACACAAATAATTCTTAAATAGTAAATTAAATTAAAATGTATGCATATGACACATTAAATATTATATTCCACAATACTGTCGACCCCACTTAATCGAATATCACTGGTTCTAAGAAATATTATTCGATTAAGTGGGGTATTTGATAAGGCGGGGAGATATTCCTTGCCTTTCTAAATTGATAACATTTGTCTTAAAATGTAATAATTATAAATCAAAAGCTATATAAAGGAAATATTTAATGTTATTGTTAAAAAGTTTTTAAAATAAGCTAAGTAAACAATGAAATAGTTGAATAATTATTCTATACCTATGCTACAAGAACGTATAAAAATAATAAAAATTAACTTATGATTTGAGTTATGAAACCTTTGTTGTGGCACCTTTTTTCGGAACGTTATTTTTAAAAAATTCCATAAAAGTGAATTGCTAGCTCAAGGTCTTTTAGGAACACTTTCTGATTTCCTTTTCCCCTCTCTCTCTCTTTGGGGATTATTTACATTCTAATGATATTTATCAATTTATTATTGTCTAAAATGTGTATATTTCTTTGCGTTATTTAATTTAAATATCGACTGTGCTATCTATTTGTTTAGTACGTAATGGCAAATACAAGAGAAATTTTATAGAATAGTGGGATTTGCTTTTTGCCATAGGCGAAAACTATTACTTTACATTTTTGCATTAATATAGTTCTTACTATATTTATTTCTAATTTATTCAAAAAAAAAAAAAAAAAATCAGCAAAAATATTTTTGAAAGCTGATCACTATCATTTGATTATCCGGGGAAATCATTCGATTAAGCAGGGATCTTTAACATTGTATCTATGGGGAAATATTCAGTTCCGAGAGGTTTTATTTGTATAAGCGAGGTATTCGTTTATCTGTTACCTGATTAAGCGAGGCCGACTATGTAAAATGAAAATTTATTTGTATGGATATGTAGAAAATACTCTTAAAACTTAAATCATAACGTAAAAGAAAGTACGAAATAAACTTTGCTTACTTAAATTGTAAAATGAATGTGCATATTTGTTCTTCATAATCTAGCAATCATTTTTCCCACAAATGATAAACAGTATTGATTTTCTTTGATAAAAATGTAAACATGAAACAATAATATAAATTGAAATAAAAAACCTATGCTTAGACATACTTCTAACTGTTGCAAAAAAAAAAAAAAAAGAAACATACATGTTTGAGAAATAAATCACTACAATACCCAATAATAACTACAAAACATCTAAACAAATGAAACAGACCAAACAATTGGTGAAAAATGTCAATACTGATGCATATATTTTAGAATAAAAAATATAAATAGATTTATCATGAATTTTTACTGTGAATCTATTTATTGTGAGTTCACTTCTTTGTTTTTCTTTTAACTGCTTTTTCATTACTATACTTCCCATTTTTTTTTTTTTTTTTGAAAAGTTATTCAACAACAGTATTTTATACATTGTTTGCATTTAATGTCAATGGTACAAAATCAAGAAAATGTTGTGAGACCAAAGCTTGTAATGGTCATGTACCACATTCCTAATGCATGGGTCGCTAATATTTGTTAAAAGTTTTAATTAATTTTCATTTTTTATATGAATTGCTCCTAAAAATTTTCCACAACATTTTAAAATATAAACTGACTCTTCAGATAATTCATGTAAAAAGTTCCTTGAAACAATAGTTGCAAAAAAATAATCATTACTTAAAGTGAGTGCAAAAAAGCTCCATCACTATAATCGAAAGTAATAAAAATGTATAGCTTAAAAAAACCATAAATAAAAATGTGTACCTTATAGTAATAGAATACAGTACTTTACAGTAATAGAAGCTGCTTTAAAACATAAAACAGTTGGTCTTTTTAAAATGCTACTACCTATTGTAGTTATTAAGAGGCACTCTTCAGACAATTCATGCTAAAAAGTTCCTTGAAACAATATTTATAAAAAAGATTCATTACCCAAAGTGAGGGCAAAAATCCTTCGTCATTAAAATCAAAAGTAATGAAAATGTATAGCACAAAAAAAAACATACATAAAAACATGTACCTTACAGGAAAAAAAATTAAAAAAATGCTTGTTAAATAACTTTTTAATGATCGATTCTGCTTAACTACCTTGAAGTTCTTGACGAGATATCTCGTCCATTTAACATGTAGTTCTGGGGCTGTCCAACCACAAGGGGGTTAAAAAAAGGGCATTGATAATCAGACTTTCCTTCTTAAAAACATCTTTTCATCAAATAATGTAGCTTCCAAACATATTCAGATATTAAAAATTTCATACGCTAAATTTTCACTATTAAAGCATCCCAACTGCTTATAATGTAAATTCATGACATAACCATTTCATCGTAGCGTTAAGCACAACAAATACAAAGAAAGAAGAAAAGAACATTCAAAGTCTCCATTAAGAGACTGCTGATAACATTAACTTTAACATTCATACATACTTTTCGAATTATTATTACTTTGCTAGCTAATACCAGAGTTGTTTTGCAATGATTAGCTAGTCCACAAACACGGTTTGAAATAAACTGAATTTCCCGATGATCGAAGATAACTGCCTGTTGGGAGGTCACGTGACATCGATTGTGCAATACAGCGCGTAGGCCTGATATATAGAAGGTCTGTGATTGGAACAAGAGGGATAGGCTACTTGACTTTCCAGCTGGCCAACTCGCGAAAAATGCTACTGAACAAGTCGAGGAACAATTTCAGGTCTACTAACTCTTATTATTGTTTTCTATTAATTAATACTTTTTAATATTTGGGCCACTTTTGTATTAGGACTTCTTGGGTGATGAACGGATAGTGTGGTAGGAAAAAATATTTTGCAATGACATTGATAAATAACAGAACTGTTTTCAAAATACCAAGCACTTTTCATAATGCACTCAAAAGGACAAAATAACTTTTCTGGGTCAGAAAAGACAATTTAAGAATTCCAGTAGTTTTCAAATATTCCAAGAAAATGACCTCACAAACAAAGAAAAGTGAGGCTCAAGTCATGAAGAGAATTTTTTTCTCTTCATGAATTTCAATCATAACTTTGATTGTTGAAACATGCATATTTTTCTTATTGCGAAAGTTTGGTTTGAAATGACTAGAATCACACATTTCTTCGTTTCTGGTGTCATTTTCTTGGAATTTTCAAAAACTACAGGAATTCTTAAATTGTCCTTTCTGACCCAGAAAAGTTATTTCGTCCTTTTGAGTGCATTATGAACAGTGCTTGGTATTTTTTAAAAAAATGTTATTTTATTCTTTTTAGCGTAAATGTATTTTAGAAACAGAATAATTTTACCCTCACGAAACTTCACCGTATTTTTTCATATAATCGCTCGATACTAAAAGGGAAAAAACCTATATACGTGTCTAAAACTTTAAGCAGTTGGCCCTAAAATTTAATCCTTGTTCTTCTCTAGGATTTATTGCTTGCTAATTTCATGATTGCTTCAGAGAAGCCTCGATTCAAAATTTTCATTATGATTGCTTTTAACATTACTGTTGCAAGGCAACAAAATTTGTAACAATGGGTTTGATATTTAAACATTTAATAGGGAAATTACATGAAATTTGCTGTTTTCCATCCTAACTGAAACAATAATTTTATTTTAGAATTTTAACTTTTCAGTGCTAAGTTGTACCTTAAGATAAAGCAAATCATTTAGTGAAATCCTTAAGTCTCTAAGTAGTCTAGTTGCAGAGATATAAGCAAAATCAGGCCTCAGATTTCTCTGTGACAATCAGGCCAAGTATAATAGCTTAAAAAAAGGGCTTTTACATGCTAGTTCTAAGATTTTTTTGGAATAATCCACAATTAAGTATTTTCATTTCCCTTTCAGGATGTCCAAGACGAGGGAAATGGCACTGAAGGAGACCAATTGGCAAATTTACTTGGCCCTAGTTCTTCAAAAAGGAGGAAACACCTTTGACTCTTATTTCACCTTTTGTTTAATTAATATTTCTTGTATACACTAAATATAAATGTATATTAAATAAATTTTGTACTTCAATATCAGTTCTCTGGTTGTAAATAGTCACCTTTCCCCACCCAATAAATCTCCTCACTTTCCCCGACCCCTTCGAAATGTTAAATTGAATAAACATTTACTTAACTAACTCATATCAAACAGGTTATTGAAGATATAAAGACAATTCCATGTATAGATGAAAAACATATTTGAAAATTTTCAAATTTTTAGAATTTGCAAAACTTTGAAAAGCTGTATCTCGAAAACTATTAGAGCTAACAAGCTCGTTCTGGTGTCAAATTGTAGCAAATGTAATCTAGTTTAAATGTGTAAATGGTGATGTTTGTCAAAAGTTTACTCCTTCATTGTCAAAATGGGGAAAATCCAAAAAAAGTACAAAAATTCAGCAGTTTTGGCGTTTTTCAAAAGTGTTCCGGGAGGTTGCAGAGGTTCAAAACTTGGATTTTGCATCTTAGTCATATCAAATTCAAGAAAAAACATGAAACCTACTACCCCCAATTGATGCAACTTAGCCCCCCCCCCCTCCTCCTTTCCAGAACAAGGTTACTGGACTAATATGGCAATTTGCATGGTTACTTAAATTTGAGAACTTGTAGAGTAAAGCTTAAAAAAAAAATCAAAAATTCAAATTTCCTCATATAATTAACAACATAGCTAATGCAAAATATTGAAAAATATTTGATGTAAAAACTTAATGTTAATAGAAAATTTTTGGGAAGAATAAAAACTTTTGGCATATTTTTGGGAGATGAAATATTTTTGAAATTAAGGAAGACTGAAGGAAAAATTTCAACATACTAATAGATCACATGAAAAGCCTTAATTTAATTGAAAAAGGAACTGGATGAAAAATAAACTACATACCTGGCTCATTCAAATTTCCTATTAAATCAGCAGCAAGATTAGATGCATTAAAATTTGGAGAATCTATCTTGTTCCTATCAATCAAAACATTAGATATGTCGTTTTCAATATTCAAATTTCCAATGCTGCTTTTAACTGCACTAGTGTAACATTCTACATTTGGTTCTTCAGTCAGCATATGTTGAATGTTAGAAACTTTACATCTAAGGCCACAACCAGGAACTGCAGCAAAATCTTCACATTTTCCAAACGACTCTGTTTTTAAAGCCTGTCCAAAGTATTTGATACTTAGTTTTAAAAAAGTTGAATTTATATAAGTGAAAAGTAAACTCAAAACAGCTACTTATAACTTCAGAACAGATAAACGGATGCTTATAATTTCTAATATGAGAAGAAAAAAGTGAAAATATAACTACATGCATGAAATCTTCATACTCATTTCAAACTAACAGAATCCTCATTACAATAAGCAACAAAATAGAATAAAAGTAATAGCAAATAAAGAACAACTAAAATACAAAGAGCTGTTAGAGTGTATTTAATAGAATTTAGAAACTACAGAGAACCAAGGAAAAAAGAAGAAAACCTAGCTTTACAAGAAACAAAAGTGCCCTTATTTGTTATGTTTACCTTGTTTAAAATGAAAAGTAAATAATTGTTTTCCAGAAATATGTTTTAAGTTTAATAGTGGGTCACAGAAAGCATTATTATAATTTGCAGATGGACATAAATTTACTGAGGGATGCTGTACATGAGGGTGGGCCGAAAAACAACTTTTTTTTTCGATGATGGGTAGTGTGGAAAAGGTGCCATTGGTAGAGTAAAGTGCACACAAAAAATTTGAATTTTTTTTGACCATTCCTTGATCTGCTGCAACTGAGTTGAAGTTTCGAAAAAATGCTGTTTTTTCATGTTTTTAGCCAAAATTAGTAAAAATAGTGTGTTTTTATTTTTTATGATGAGTCGCAAGGAAAAGGTACCATTGGGGACACTTAACTCCCATAAAAATTTTGGGGTGACATTTAGCTCTTTCCTTTGTTACAAATGAGTAGAAGTTGTGTCAATTTTCAGTTTTTTTAAGGTTTTCAATAAAAATTCTCAATTAGTAAAAATTTTGTTTTGCCATATTTCTCTGCCATAATTCTATAGTTTCAGCACATGTGATGTATTTTTAGATGCGTGGTGTGTCATAAATTAACTACTTATTGTGTACAGGGCCTGATTAACGCACGGTCCGGCGGGTCCGCGGACCTGGGCACCACAAATTTAGGGGCACTAAAATAGCCTAAATTAACTTACTTACTTCCTTTTTTTTTTCTGTTAAAGTGAACGTTTCTTTTCAGCTTTGAAAAGAATCAAAAATCGTTTGAGAAGCTGCGTTTCTCAGGATAATTTACAGGCGTTTTTCTTATTGACCATTGAAAATTGTGACATCAAAATTAGATTTCGATGATGTGATCGACACATTTGCATCTGTTAAAGTCAGAAAGAAGCCTTTTTAAAGATTAATGTCAGAATTAGTTTTTTTTTTTTTTTTTTTTGCTATTTTTGCAGTTTTAAATTGTTTTTTAATTCATTTTCACCTTAAGGTAAGGCAATTTTAACTATGATTAGCATGGTGACTATCAAGTGTTTGGTATTCAAATCCCAGGTTTCTGTAGTAATGTGTAGATTTCTAGTGTATTAGGTTTCTAGTATAAAATATTGACTTTGAAATTGTGCTGATTTTCTCATGGGGGGGGGGCACCAATTTTTACTCAGGACCTGGGCACCAGTTTGTCTTGATCGGGCTCTGATTGTGTATAAAATTTTAAATTTGAAATCTTCTTCTTGAAAACTTTTTGCATTTGCGTTTAAAATTAAGGTTAAACAGCACATAACTCAACAAAGAACTGAATATGGTGTGGATGTACAGAAAATTTCCGCTTGTACTTTCAACAGAGAGTCTTTATTTTCACTGTTTTAGGTAATAGAAGCTTTTTTCCAGTTGAATTTCTGCTTTTTAGCACTTTTACTTCTGTTACAGTATTGCTACAACGAAAGCATCTTTTCCTTCGTGGCCATCTGCAAATTTCTGCTATTTTAGTAGTATTTCTTTTTACTACACACAGCTGGCATAGGACTTAAATTTCTAAAACTGTTTCGGATACTATATTTATTCCTGTTTGTGACAAAAGAAATTTTGTGATTCGAGGTTCGCTGGCATTGGTTGAGAACCAAACCGAGCATATCGTTGTATTCAGTTAACCTGAATTTTAATTTTAGATCCTCAAACCATAAACACGCGTATTTCTTGACCCTTGTTTCTTCTAAATTACTATCTATTTATTCAATTAATATTCACCACAATGTTTTCATACCTCGGTTTTTGTCAGTTTCCATTGTTGTAGTAGCATTGTTATGAATTCCTAGGAAGGCCTATTTACTTTTTTAAATCCCTTTTGCGTACCCTGGTCGTTTCTTTAGGTGAATCATACGGGCAAATCAATTCATATTACGAACGGTGCGAGAGACATCGATGGCATCTTTGGGTTTCGATGTACTTTGCAAGCAAAGAGTTCTGTAGTCAGCTGTGAGCCATTTAGTCTACGTAATAGGCCCTGGTTGGCTGTCTTGTAACTCTGGAGAGCACAGTCCAGTTGAATAAGTTGGTCAGCTATCAATTATGTGTTTTTAGTCTGTGCTTAAATTTTCAGTATTTTCCTTTTCTTTTGCCAATGTATGTAGAAATACATGACAGAGGTAACCTAGAATAATAGCACAAGTAGGTTTTTGCATGCCATCAGCTTGGGTTCGGTTGGTCATTGGTCCAAAAAAGTTCTTAGGTTCAGTACTTTCTCTATCTTATTTATCAGGTGGCAGACCGGGAGTTTGTTCATATGAAAAATGTAGACCAAACATTGCAGTTTTATTTTTATTTCCTTCTTTTTTTAAGCAAATGTAATGACACCGTTGTTTTCTGTTTTTATTTTCATGTTCTTACGGGAGTCCCGTTTCACATGACTGTTTTTAGTTAGGAGACAATAACTTTGTTCTTATTTCAAAATATTTACCAGTAATTAAGAACGAATTCTGCGTTACTCCCGTCGGTTTTGAATGCTAATCAAACAGAGAGCTGCACTAAGTTTTCTAATAGTACATTTTAAATTTAAAACTTTATATGCAATAAGGAGTTAATTTATAACACACCACACATCTAAAAATGCATCACATGTGATAAAACCATAGAAACCATTTGGCAGAGAATTATGGCAAAAACAAAATTTTTACTAATTGAGAATTTTTATTGTAAACGTTAAAAAAACTGAAAATTGACAAAACTTCTACTCATTTGTAACAAAGGAAAGAGCCAAATGTCACCCCAAAATTTTTATGGGAGTTTAGTGCCTCCAATGGCACCTTTTTCACGTGACTCATCATCGAAAAAAAATACTATTTTTACTAATTTTAGCTAAAAACATGAAAAATCAGCATTTTTTCGAAACTTCAACACAGTTGCGGCAGATCAAGGAATTGTCAGAAAAAATTCAAATTTTTTATGTGCACTTTGCTCCACTAATGGCACCTTTTCCGCACAACCCATCATCGAAATTAAAAAAAAGTTGTTTTTCGGTCCACCCTACTGTACATAGTCATGTCTACAAATGCTTCCAGCAAGCAGTTAGTTGCATTGATATTATTTGGGAATAACAATACACATAGAAAGGGGGACGGGGTGTATAATAGTCAACAACTAATGCCATAAAACCATTTAGATAAAATGGCCAATACATTTCCACAATTAGCCTTTTCATCCTTAATGTTCAATAGGAAAGAAACACTAATAAAATTTGAAGATCTATGTGTCTGCTACTTCATCTCCTCAAGAACTACTGGAAGTTGAGAGTCGAGCAAGGAACTAAAAGACTCAAAATTTATTATGCAAACCTCATTTTGTCTGGTCTCATCTTTGTAGGACCTTAATTAGCAGAGATATCAATTAAAATGTCAATTAATTCTTTTGCTAAATTAAGAATTTTAAGTTATTATTACATCCAGCAGACGGCAGCATCCAAGAGTTATAACCTAGAATCTATAAAGCTGCCATCTGCCAGAATAGTTATGATTTAAAACTGTAAATGGTGGGCGAGTCGCGGGCTGTCAAATCAAACCGCCTTAGGCAGCTAGTAAAAAAAAAAAAAAAAGATTTGTTTATGAAATATTTTAGCTGAAAGCATACTTTTTTGACAAATGCTGTGATAGCTGCCGCTATGGGATGTTCACTGTTTGCTTCAGCAGTTCCAGCAACAGCTAATATCTTTGCTAATGAAAAAACATTTTTTTCAACAAAAACACAAACCCTTGTCATGGTTGGTACACCTTGAGTAATAGTGCCAGTTTTGTCAAACAGAACACATTTCACCTAAAAAGAGAATCAAAATTAAAGTTTTCATTGATGGAATAGTCCAAATTTTGTTTCAATTATCATGAGCAACAAATAAGGTAATGTTAAATATACTTTAAAAAATGGTATGTTTAAAAAAAAGAAAGAGTTTTAAAAAGAGTTTTATTTTTGAACATTGTCAATTTATTCTTTGAAGTTATACATTTTGTAAAAGCACAAAATTGTCTGCTGAAGTTTTTTAAAACATTTTATTTATGCTAAAAATGTTCAATTTATTTGCATTTTCAAATAAAATAAATCTGAATTCAAACCTTGTGGGCTAGTTCTAGAGCTTCAGCCCCTTTGATGAGAATTCCATTAGCAGCACCAACACCAGTTCCAACCATAACAGCTGTGGGAGTAGCTAATCCTAATGAACATGGACAAGCGATTGCAAGAACAGTGAGAGCACATTGAAAAGCAAATTGAAAAGTTATTTCTGAATCTGTTGCATCTTCTTTCTGAAATTTTTGAATGAAAAATCAAATATAAAAATTAATTTTATCCAATTAAATCATTGAAATTTGATGCAGTTAAAATAAGTCACTCAAATTTAAACATAGTCAGAAATTTTGATTAATTCAAAACATAGTGCACCAGGCCTTGAGCTAAGTATTCACCAACAAGCCAAATGCAATAAAAATTTTAATTTAACAAGACAAACTCTCATCTGGCAATACTATTGGCAAACGAAACTTATACAAAATTTGCACTAGAAAAGACAATCTCCTCTGTTCTCAAAATTATGTCAAAGTAGTGTTAAACATTTTATGAAAAAAAAAAGGTCAAGTCAGGGTTTGTATGCTCCGGGAAAACCTGCAATTTGTAAGGGAAAATGACATTAGTCAAAAATGTCAGGGAATTTTCCAAATGTGTCCCCAAATTTTTTTTTTCCAATTTTTTCCCAGGGAATTTTGTTCTATGAGATCTAATTTTCATTTTTATCAATGTTTCTTTTGTAAAATTGCAAAAATTTTGGGGCAAAATGACACTGGCAATAACAAAAGTGGCAACCCAAAAAAACTTCCGCAGCCGCCATTTTTGACCCTCAATAGTTCCAAGGAAAATTTCCTCGGGTGAACAGGAACTATGCACAAACTCAACAGGGAAGAGGACAATTAACTGCTTTGGAAGCACAACCTGAAGATGGGAGGGTCAATCGGGGAAAATCATTTTTTTTTAAAATCGGAAAGTCATTTCAGCTACGTGTGAAACGGAGTCGCAAGCAGAATTGGATGTTTTCTTTGATTGCAAACTAATGAAAATAACACAAAATGCTCTGTAAATTGTTTATTATTATTATTTTAAATAATTTTCTTGAGAAATTAAAATTTTTTTCTTAAAATGTAATTTTATGTTCATTGCCTTGAACACAACTGAATTATAGTTTCATGAAGATTTATTATTTTTTAATTGTCTTCATGCGACAAATTCAAAAAATTATTTCTTATATTTGAGGGGTAGCCGCCATATTTGGTCATTCCCAAGATAGAAGTACACAAGACTTTTTAAGTGCCTAAGCTCCCGAAAACGGCACTGGATGTTAATTGCAATGCAAACTATTGAAAACACAAAATGTGCATTTTTTTTCCGGATAATTCGTAATTATTTTCTAGAAAAATGCAAAATTTAATCTTCAGAACATTTTTTTGTTCTAATTGATTTAGACGCTTATGTGCTAAATGCTGACTATTTTGTTTTAATTGTAGTTTTTTAAGGATTATTAATTATTTATAACTGCTATTATGCTACAAATTCAAAATTCTACTTAGTATCTTAAATTTTTCACTTAGTCGCCATATTTGGTCGTTTGCACGATGGAAGTAGAGGTAAACTTCCAAAAACATAAAATGTGCAAGAAGTTATAAATTTTTTAAAAATAACTATTACTTTCTGGAAAAGAAAAATTGAAATTGTAATGTAAGCATCCTTAAATATGCGAAAGGAGAAAAAAAAAGGATTATTGGCATTGGCCTATGATCGGTGGATGTTGATTTTTGTTATTATGCAAAAATGTTATACCGAGCGATGCAACAAGTTAATCATATTTATACTGAAATTTAGCTCTGCATTTTGCTCAGTATGTTGTGTTATATACTAATAAGAAAATAAAAAGAAGTATTGTAAACCAAAAGCGGGGATACTAAAAGATTGCTGCACGACTACAGCAAAATGCTATAATATTACGCATGACACGTGACATCAAAGAAATACTAAAATAAGTTGAAAGTACTCTGTTTTCAACAAGTAGTAAATGAATTAAATAGAATTTGATCAAAATGTTTAAAAAAACTTAAAATTTTGAGAAAGAGAAAAAAAATTCCAATTTTTTTTTTTTTTAAATAAGGAGAGAAGTTTCAGTTCTTCTGCGTTGCTACTTTAAACACTTTTTATTATTTTGAAAATATTGCCATTTAAACTTTCAAATTTTGAATGAAGCAAGTAACCTGGTATTTTCTAAAAAACAACCTGGGAATGTCAGGGAATTTTTTTTAACCACAAGTGTATGAACCCTGCAGGTATTTAACTTAAATGTGCTGCATTTTTAAAATAAAAAGGTAGGTGTTTGTATTTTATACTCTCTAAAATTATACTCTGTTCTCTGACTGAAGTTTTTTTTTTTATAGAAAAAGCCATTATTATTATTTTTTAATTCGACTGCAGTTAAAACCTATTAAAATAGACTAATTTACTGGCTTAAAATTTGAAATCCCTAAGCAGGAGCCCTGGTATACTGTAATTTTCTGCATATAATCATTTCCTGCTTCATAATGGTGTCTAATCTGCAATTTTCCAAAAGAAAAGAAATTGCTCATAGTGTGGGGAGAAAACAGAAGCACAAAATCAAGTTGAATTCAAACAGATTTACAACTTTCAGGGACCAAGTTAACAAATGGGTTGATAACTTTTAATGTTTCCAAAAAATAACCAAAAGTTTAAAATGATAACAGCCCGTTATTTCCACAGCCCGTTAAAGATTTCTCTTCCTTTTTTTATACTGTGTGGGGGGGGGGGGGGCGGAGAGAAAGAAAGAAAGGGTACCATATTCAGCTTTTCCATGATAATACATTCCTATTAAAGATTCCCAAGAAAATGAAAAGCTACATTAAGTTTAAAAACACTTTATTTAATAACTAGTACATTTTTATACATTCTGAACTTGCCAAAATTTTATACAACTTATACGAGTGTGTAAAGAAACAGCGAGAAATTTCATTAAAAGGGTGAAAAAGATAACTTACACAGGCGCTTAATGAGACATTAGATAGACTTAAAATATTTGAGAAACGATTTTAGCACAACTCCAGACCAAATAAATGTTTCCTTATTTGCATGTATTTACAGGTTTGGGGGTCTATTGTAATGCATTTTTGGGGCCCCTTTATTTCTTACAGAACTATGCAAAACATTTATGTGCCTTCTTTGTATCCCCTTGAGAATCCCTTTGGTTGTTGGTAGCTTTTGCAATTGCAAGATGGAAAATCCATCACTGTGTTTAAGACATTTCGAAAAGAGAAATTTCAACAAGCTGTATCTTTTGTTGATTTAAAAAAATAAAAAAGCTATTCACAACTACTGCAATAGCACATGTGAGCAACAAAGATTTTTAAATCCATTCACTCAAAATTATTGGGTTGCCAAAATCCAATATCATAGCATCAAGCACGTATTAAAGTTGCAAAATTCAGATTTCATGCAACAAAACATAATTCTAAAATATTCTCAATACATAATTTAACTTTAAGAAAAAATGACACATCAGCTCATAACTCAAGATATATCTTTATGCATTTTTAATAAAAAATAAAAACACCCTAAAAACATAAAGATAAAGACAAGGTTAGTTTTATTGAACTATCTGCACTCATGTAGTTTCCCTTTTCTTTTTGTTTTTAACATGACAAAAGGGTGATGAAAACACCTGCATTGCGGCATGAAACATAGAAATACAGGTAATTCAATTTGTAGAAAGGCATGTAGCAGTGCATACCTCTTGTTAAAATCCTCTTTTGTTATGTTTCAGACAAAAGGGAAAGCACATTAGGGTAGATGTAGGTTTGCAAGGTCTCCACTTGAAAACAAAAATAATGTAATCATAAGAAATTTTCTTTCAGTTTCTTGTTTTCAACAAAGTTGCAGTTCTATCTAAATAGTTTTGATATTCTTTTGCCCAAATAAATAACATCAATTTCTCCAAATGCATATTAAGTTAAAATCTTAATTAGCATCAATGTAGATTTTATAAAAAACCTAAAACCTCAACCATCAATCATAAGCAAAATTTAGTTTCAACAAATAGTTTATCGCTATATTTCTAAAGATTTAATCATTGAAAACTTACATGGTGTTTATGATACATTTTTATATGATCAACAGAAATATAACCAGCAACAATCCATCCAACCAACGTGATGACAGAGACAGCAACAACAACCGGTACAAAATAGCCAGCTATTTTATCTGCTAACTGCTGAATAGGTGCCTTTAATGAAGAAAATGATGATTAACATACAAAAACATGAATGAGAGCATAAAATTTACTAGTTCAAATGTATATTTTTAATTATCAAAGTTGGTACTTGAGACACTTAGCTTTATTTAATTAAAATGTCCTTTAAAAACTCATATTTGAAATATCATAACTTATGCTTTCTTAAAATGTTTTTCTTTCCAAGAGTAAGAAAAAACTAGAAATTCAAAAGTAATAAAAAAACACACGAATGTGTTTGAAAATTAAGGACAAAAATATTGAAAACTTAAAAGCACAAAAAATGCTTATTTTCTTCTATCTTTCATAACTTTAATATTTTATTTAAAACTAGCATTCCCGTACCCAGAATTGCTCGGGTTTACTTATATGATTTGAAATAAAACTTAAATGATTTATATATTTTATCTGCGATGATGATCTGAAAAATTTCATTTCCAGTTTTGAAAAAGTGAAAGCAAAAGCCAGAAGCATTATTATTTGACTTGAGAAAGGCCTTGAAGAATCACGTAAGGAACAAAAATATGAAATTAAAAATTTGCTATCGACCAAAAGCTAAAATTGAAGTACTGAATAATGATTTGAATGGAGGAAAGCATTCGAAAATAAGGAATTTAAATTTCAATTACAGGTTTTAATTTTGGAGTAATTAAGGGGTTTTAATTAGTTTCTCCAAATCAATTGATATTTCGAAAAATCCATTCTTAGTGGATACTTTCGTAATCATGTGGATATGGCTACCAAATTTCAAGTCTGAGGTATCAGTGGTATTGGCTGTGCGTTGATTTGATGATATATGTTATCTCAGGACATTGTGTATAAAGGACATTGTGTATACATATATGTGTGTATAGAGAGAGAGAAAGAGACTAACAAAACTTTATTTTTCTGATTTTTACAAATTGAGGGTATTTTAATTGCGGGTAAATCAAAAAACGATAAATCGATATCATATATATATATATATATATATATATATATATATATATATATATATATATATATACACTAGCAAAAAATACCCGGCGTTGCCTGGGTTAGCAATAATTATCAGAAACAATCGTTACTTGCATTTGTTTTCTGCTTTAAGTGAAAGAACTTAAAACACACCTTTTTGACGTGACTTAAAATCTAGCTTCTTCCTTACTCATAAAACTAAAGTAGCAGTAAGTAAAAAGAGCAAAATAGTATTCATTTACAAACGAAAACACAAAATTTAAGCGTACACAAATTTGAAGAATTTCCGAATTATGAAATTAAACTTCACATGTTTAAAATGATTTATCAGTTAATACTTTTTTTTTTTTTACATTGAGTCTTAGCTTCTCTGTATGTCTATTGAAGAACGAACTGTTTAAAAAAATATAGCGTCACGCCCGTGATCCCCTTAAACTTGCTTTAGTTATTTTGGAAAAAACCTAAAGTTTGCGGGAATAACTAACCGAGTTTGCGGGAATCGTTTTGGGATACCTTGGATAATGCTCCCCCTCCTTACTTTGTAAAACTGTATGTTACTAATTTTTGTTAAAGAGATATTGTCGCCATATGCTAAAATACTTTTGGTCACCATAAAATGGCGCTAAACAATTTCATCCGTAATGTTTCCAAAATAAGTAGTAAAATTTGGCGATGGTTTGAATTTGTGCACAAAGTCACATTAATGGAAGTTTTTGCGCTGTTTATGGATTTACCTAATTTAGTTGCTGGATTATTTTACAGTAAAAAAAGTTTTTAAAGATTCTTTGATTGACGATATTTTGTTTACATGGTGAAAGCTGACAAACATTATTACGTAGTCTTTGACTTCAAAAACTGACAGTTGAAAAAACTGCCAAATGCATCCGCTACTGAAATATTTCTGCATAAATTTTGGCGAGGCTTCTGCTGTCAGATTGGATAATGATTAAAAAATCCAATCAGCACAAATAATAATAAAAAAAACCCATTAATTACATTAAAGTTCCGTTTAAATGGAAAATAATGAACCAAATCTATAGTTATTAGCCAATCTTGGGGGAAAAAAGGTTACTTCAAGATTTGACTTGAGAAAAGCCTCAAACAGTCAGACGATACACAAAAACATTCAACAATTCTAACTATGAACTGGGAGTTGAGATGATACACTAAATAATGAATTGGGTTGAGGAAAACCTTCGAACATGGAACAAAAAAAGCCCATAACTCGTTTTTGATACAACTTAGAACTTTCTAACAGATGCCATCTTCAGCAGAAAAATAAGCGCTTTTGATGGACACATAATTTCAATATGTGCACGTATTTTTTAAATATATGTCATATTGGGGCATTTATGCGAAAATTTGGACAAATTAGAATAAAAAAGGAATTATCAATCGGATTTCTATCGAACTGGTCTACAAACCTCCCCAGTACCAAAAAGAACAAACGGTGAAAGTTTCAGCCAAATCTGCCAGGTAGTTTCTGAGATCTTAGGGAACAAATTTACCAAAGTCCATTTTTATATATATAGATAGATATTTTAGTTATGGAATTGATAACGCTTGAACTTTCATGTTAATATAATCAACACTATAAACAGAAAATTAAGTCAATTCATGGCATCAAAGTTTTCCTGCAGGGGGCAGTTATGTAAAGCAAGAACCAAGCTTGTGTGCAGACAAGTACTGTGTTACACAGCTTCCAAATGAAATTATTTGAGTAGTTGTAATAGTTACTGCACAGTACACAAAAACTGTAATCTAGAAATTTACTGTAACATTGAGCTTTGACTAATGTGAAATAGTATGTTTTTTAAGAAGGTAAAAGAGGTTCACAATTTGAAATTCATCATGAAATAGTGATTGTAAATGGGCCACAAAGTAACCATTGTGAAATAGTACCAGCAGTGGTCAGTGTTTGTGTGATGGAGGTGTGGCAGTATCTACCATAAAATCCAAATTTTGTGCCTAGCAACTTTAACATATTCAGAAAACCTACAGAATATTGTAGGACACTTTTCCAAAAATAACCAGGTTCAGACAGCTGTTTTAAGTTAACTCTAGGACAAAAATACAATTTTGTATCGTCAAGGCCTCAAATGACTTCTGTAACATTCTGACAAATGTCCACAGGGACAAGACATAATGTAGAGACATGAAGTGTGCTAAGTTTGCCGCATTTTAGCAAACTTCTTGATTAAGTATTTTTGACCTAACATTTTTTGACTGTACACATGACTTTTTCAAGTGTGCTCCAAGTATATATTTCTTAACAAATAAAACATCAAAATATTTAATTTCTTAGGATGATATAAAAAACATAATGAAAGCAAGATTAGAAGTAATATAAAATCCATATAAAAGTAGGATCAAAAATTAAAAGTAGGAATTGCACAAACCCTGCTAACGTAATTTTCAGAATTTTTTAAGGCTTTAAACTTAAACACATTTAATTAGTTTTTCTTAAAAATAAACAAATAAATTATAAATATAAATACAAAAAATAAACAAAATAAAATAAAATTGAAATAAAAAGAAAGAAAATAGGCAGAATTAAGATTCCAAAGTGTAAAACCAAATTTTAATAACATAGCAAAAGCAGCATAGAGCGAGAAAAAGAAAAAACCCAAAAAGTTTTAGTAAAATGGAAACAAAAAGATTCAAGTTTAAGAATTTTCTTTTCCCAAAATTATTATTAATTACATGCATTTAATAATTAAGGAAAAGAGCAACTAAAACCTATGTATACACTGAATTTATTTACTGAAGTGTAGCAACCTTTTAAAATTAAACCTGTTACCTTAGATGTCTGTGCTTCTTCCACCAGTTTCACAATTTGAGCAAGAGTGGTGTCTTTTCCAATATGGGTTGCAACAATAAGTAGTACTCCATTCTGATTAACAGAACCACCAATCACTTGTGAGTTGGGACGTTTTGGGACTGGTAAAGACTCTCCAGTAATAAGAGATTCATCAGCCATGGAATTTCCAAATGCTACTCTACCATCAACAGGGATTTTAGCTCCAGGGACAACCTGTTCAATAAAGAGAGATATATTGTGTTGAACATGATGAAAAAATTTTGTAATTAGCCTCATAGTGTATAATGATAAGTGAAATGCCACAGAACGAATGCTTTAGCCATGAAAAGTAAATCATAGAATGAATTAAAAGGGTATCAACAGCAGTTTAAGAAATTAAGTAAAGAGCATTTTTTGTTTTCTTTAGAATGTAACAAAAGAGCTGCCTTAGGGATAACATCCCAAAAAACTTTGATTCTATAATGGCTGGCCACAGACCAGCATTAAACATGGAAATCCAGTTGAATATTTTTGGTCAGTTCAGATCTGTTGATGAATTTTGGAAAACCTCCTGCCAAAGGGATTATGAAGCAAAAGTTATTTTGTAGAATAAAAAAGGATTAAATTTCATGAGGAAATTAAACTAACTATCTCTTTTAGTTTTAGGTTTATACACGCTGTATTGTATGCTATTGTTAGTTCTCATAGAAAACATATTTGAGTGGTCTTAGTTTACGGTAAGTTGATTTGCACTCTGATATTTCAGGATACAATATTATACAAATGAAACATATGATTGGAAAAGAGAAAGATTAATTTCAAAAATCGGAGTGGCTCTATATTTCAAACTATGCACATCAGGTTTTACAATGCATGCTACCAGATTTTATTTGATGTGTAAGGGGTTATTCTTAATTAATATAAATGCAAACTAAAAGTTAATAAAATCAAACCTTGCTGATGCGAAATTGCTTCACATGAAATACTTGTTTGATCATTTGAGTTAATCACTTAATAATTTATCGCAATATGAAATCTAGTTAACATGAAATAATTTTAATGGTTCCATGAGTTTTGGGTTAACAAGGTTTGACTGTACTTTTATAATTTGCATGCCTTTATGTTACTTTTCTGAGTAAGTTTCATGTTTGTACCTTTTTGAGAGTTCTATGATCAGCCTTGTAAAATCAATTATAGCCAGAAATTATGCATCACTTTTTATCTACTTTTGAGCCCTAAAATTTTGGGAACAAATTTGACAATATTTACAAATGCAGTTTTTAATTCAGAATATAAAAAGTAAACTATATTAAATAATTAATTCTGTACCTCAGAGCCAGACTAATGTAAGTTCAAAAATTGCAATTTTCTGTTCATCAGTGCATTGTATGTAGAAGCCTATTTATTACACATCGAGTCATGTGAATGTAATACTTTTTAAAAAAAATCCTTTTCAATTTTTTACTTTGATTAAAAGAGTGTGCATCCCATCCTTTGCATGTGTCAGAAAAAAGTTATTCCTCTCTCTTGTAAAGTTGTGATTATGTTTCTGAAGTCTGTCTGGGTCTGACGTATAGAATTTATCCCACATAATGGATTGTTGTATTTTAAAAATAGAAGCAAGAAAAGGATTAAACTTTGAAAGACAAACACATATTTAAAGTATACCTTTAATATGTCTCCTCGTTGAACAAGTTCAACATCTATTTGCTTTTCATTCAGTATTTGACCATCATCATCAATTTCTACTAGTGTGGCTTCAGTAGCTTGAAGAGACAGAAGTTTGGCTAAAGCTTCTGATGTTTTTCCCTAAAAATACAATACTGTTGGTCAAACAATTTACTTAGTGTTTATGGAAGAACATTAAGTTGATTGTCGACTCTTAACCTTTTTGTAAATTAAATATACCATTTTAATGATAACAAGCAAAATAAAATTAAATAAATTTGAATGGTTACCAATAATTACAACTCAAAATTGGAAAACTTTAATAAATAAATTCTTAACATTAGATTCAAAATTTTGAAAAAGTGCATCAATATGCTAAACAAATGCAAATGAGGAAAATCTCTAAGTTTAGTAATGGAAAAGCAATTTCAATTTCCAATATAAATGAAAGAGAAAACATACCATTTTATGTTAAAAAAGTATCAAACTTCATTTTGCATACAAAAAACATAATTGTTAAGTTATTGTGCAAACACAAGAGCTGACCCAGGTTCTTAATTATTGTTGTATTTTGCCAAAAACAAGAAACATTTTTGCTAATTACCTTTTATGTTAAAAAATATAATGAAAAAGCAATCTTAGCTATCTCAATCTGAAACCTTTTGGCTAGCACCCATTCCAATGGAACAATGCTTGCACAAAAAATTGAAAATACTTCGCAGTTGGAGGGGTTCTTTTACCTAATGCTCTACTTACCCCAACCAACCCCATCTTATGTTTTATAAATTCACCCTTATTTGAAAAATTACAACATCATACAAATTTAAAGGAATATTCGTAAGGCTGGCTGTTTTAGGTCTGATGGGTACCAACCAGAAAAAAAAAAAAAAAGGAATATTCCGCGCTGACACCTAGACTAAAAGAGAGTAAAAAATGTTAACACATACCTTAGCAATGTGCTCAAGCCATCTTCCAAGTGAAATGAAGATTAAAAGCATGGGAGGTGTTTCAAAGAATGTTTTAGGGCTATGATCAGATTCAACTGCCATAAAATATAAAAGTGCACCAACACTATAAAAATAAGCTATTGTTGTAGCCAACATAATTAAAACATCCATGTTAGCCATTCGATGTTTAAGTGCTTTGTAAGCTTGGACATAAAAGTATCTTCCACCATAAAACTGAAAAAGATTAAAATATGCTTAATTTTTGTATAAAGCAGAACATTAAACAACAAATATACTTTTGAGAAATGATTTTTTTTTCTGAAGACTATTTCTATTACTTATGTTAACAATAAAAAGTTTGAAATTAAACAAGTACACAATTATTTCTTAATTACAACACTCAAAAACTGCAGTTGACCTTTATATTTACATGTCTTTACATTCAGTGCAATCCTAAAGCAGCCAAGAAAATTTAAATTAATAATTTAAAAAAAAGAAAAAAGAAATATAAATAGTACAGCAAAAACTATTCATACTAACCATTTATTTTCTAGAATTTTTAATTTAAATTTTATTGGCTGCTAAAAATTAGCTTAAGTAGAAAGATATTAAGATCAACTGAAGTTTTTGAATGTTGTCATCAAGAAATAATATACTTATTCTGTTTCACATACTTTTTAGTGTGAACTAAACTTCTAGAAATAGTCTTTAGATTATAAAAAACTAGCTGCGTTGCCCGGCTTTGCCCGGTCTACCTTGAAAATAAAAATTGTGTCAAGTGACGTATATTCAACAATCAGGCGTAAAAATAAATAAATAAAAAAGAAACATCATGATTTCCCTTCCAAACAATGACGACTGATATTAAAATACTTTTAAGAAATTAAATCCCGAAAGATGGATTTAAAATACGTAATCATGGAAATACAAAATAAAATAAGTTTAAGGAATTAAAATGCAAAAGAAAATGGTTTACAATTTGAATGGAATCGAGATCTCTTAAACTTGATTTAAAAAGTCTTGTAACTTTTTTCCTTTCGAGATAAAAGCTTATTTTTTCGACCATAGGTCGAGTTAGATCTGGAGTAAAAAAGGTCGCTTTTTCCAATGGCGTCAAAAAGAAAGCTGTGGGACAATTCCTTCACTTTTTATTGATTTATTTAGTGAAGGAAGTAGTGCCTAAATTTCAGCTAAGCCTAAAAAAAATCGAGCTAAAAAAGCAAATAACTCCCGCTGTAATAAAGTTAGAGCATTGAAACAAATTGTGTAGAATGTGGAAAATTCTACCCTTTCTAACGATATGTAATATTAATGTGTGCAAGTAATTTTTCACCCCCATATTTGAGAATTTATGTGAAAATTTGACGTAAATTGGAATAAAAAGAGAACTATTCATCGAATTTTATTCGAACTGGTCTGCAAACCTTTTCAGGACTTAAAGGAGCAAACTGCCAAAATTTCATCGCAGTCGGCCGGGTAGTTCTCGAGTTTTGCGAGTTCAAACACACAGACGCTTTTTGGGGACTTCATTTTATACTATGTAGAGATACATATATTGCTTAATTTATAGTTTTTTTCACTTGGAAATTTTTTTGAGGTGGGACTACATTTTTAATTTTAAACCATATTAAGATGTTACCTATTTATATATAAAAAAAAAAATCATTTTTATCCTAATATGAACATATTACATAAAAAGAAATAATAGCTCACATGTACCGCTAATCTGCTCTAAAATATTAGTGGCAAAAAAAATTAAACTAGTATGTTGTGGTGTTGTGGCTATCAAGAAACTTTCTTCTATACCTTTCTTATAATTCTGATCCCACCCCATGCTTGGCAAGGAAGCAATATTTCCAACAAAAACAAAATTACACACGCCATAAATTGACCACCATCGCAATTCCCGATTCATCTCAAAAGCAAAGCAAAGATTGAAACTTGAAAATTACTTTAATAGCCTTGCTTAAACTAATTAAAAACATTTACTTGTTAACAAACACAAGACGGCAAAAGGTAAAAAACTTAAATCATCGTGATTTTCTGGTCATTTCCCAACTACTAAAATCACGCAAAATGAGCAGACGACAGTCTATTACGATTTATCTTTCTCATTGTTGCAATTATAAAGTTATTTTCATTCACAACCCCCCCCCCCCCCCCGCCCATGGAGCGATTGGCGCCAAAATTGAACCAACGCCTGTTTACATATGAATTCACATTTATTCCAAATTTCATCCAGAATGTAGCATTACTTCTTGAGGCACAGCACTCACAATGGAAAGAAAAGATCATTCGATTGCACCACCCCCCTTTCAGCTGTTGACGCCAAAATAGAATCATGTTTTATACATTCTAAGGGCTACTTGTCGATAAATTTTTGTTCGACTCTGTTCATTATTTCTTGAGATACAGCAGCAGGGCTGAAAAAAAGCCGGACGGCTTTTATTAAAAAAGCCAATCTTTTTTGACCTTTTTTAAAAAAAATCTGGCTTTTTTTGGCTTTTATTAATCATGTACCATATTCTTCATAATAATGATCTCTATGCATTTTAATAAGCTAACAAATGTCAAATTAAGTAAAAAGACAATACGTTTGCTGAAACTAAAATAATAAAAGGAACATATACAGAAAAACTGCAAATTATTTCTGGCAAAACCCTGACACTTTTGTTGGATGATCCACCAAATAAGCTGTTGTCTTTAACACTGAAAATAGCATCTTTGTAAAACAGAACTAAATTTTGCATTCATTAAAAATCATATTTTAGACTTCTCCTGCTTTAGATTACCACCTTAATGTGAAAACGAAAACTGAGTGTCATAATCAGTGTGATTTAAACCAAACAAATCAGTCTTTTTTTTTCGCCAGGTTAAAGTCAGACAGAACTGTTTCAAGTACTTTCTTCCTCCAATAATCAAGTACTTTTAAAACCCTGAAAATATCAATTTACCAGTTCCTGCTACAATACTGCCCGAAGTAAAAAATTTTAAAAGACTCATTGCAGTGATCAGTTGGCTCAGCTTTTAGCACAGAGGCAACTATTTATGTAATGCACCTATAAGCAATTGTAGGTCCATATCATTCAAGCAGAATTTAAATTCATTCACCAATATAGTCTTGTTGGTTTTTTTATGTATTCTTATATAGGAAACTATTTTTTTAAAAATGTTTTTCACTTTCCTTTAGAAAATAAGAAACAGTTTTGGTGATTAAAAGAAAAGATAAGTGCATAGCTATTTAAAGTCTGAACCAAATGACTGGTATAACAGCAGCATTGTCATGTGATCTTTTGAACTTAACATGCCGGGCTGATGAGTGCTAATAAGCACGAAACTGCAGTCCTCGGCTGGAAATGACTGAGCTGGAGGTGTATTTCACGTATTTGAATTCTATTGAACTAGATTAATTTCTTTAATATAGATCAAGTTTTTTTTACAACTACCAAATTTTTATTCTTGTTTCATGGAATTTGATTTAACACAGTAGTAGCATTTGTATGTGAGTGGTAGAATTTGATTTAACACATTAAGGATACAAATATAATTTTAATTTTGATTAAATTACAATGAAAATAACCAAAAAAATAATTTTCTTATAAAAGCTGACTTTTTTTAAGCGGTTTAAAACCAAAAAAAAAAGCCGGTTGGTCTTTTTTGGCCTGGCTAAAATTGAACTGCTCTGTACAGCAGTCACAATTGATGACAAAAAACGTTCTATAACTCGACCCCCCCCCCCTTGAGTTATTGACACCAAAATTGAATCAGCACCTGTAACTGTTAGGGGCAACGTATGGACCCAATTTTGTTTGATTCCGCCAGTTACTTCCAAATGTCCCATTGCTCCACCCCCTTGGAGGAATTCATGCCAAAAACCAATGGGCAAAAGTTCACATAGGGCACATATGTATACCAAATTTCGTTCGATTTCATGCAGTAGTTTTTACTGTAGAGCGGCCACAAAAAATTGGTCACACACATACGTGACACATACACACACACAGACAGACATTTTCCAAAAATCGTCAAAATGGACTCAGCACATTTCAAAACATTCAAATCCATCGAAATTCGAAAATTTGCACGAATCCAATACTTTCTTCTATATATTGGATATAGAAGAAAGTAAAAACGCTTTTAAACTGATGACTTGACCTAAAACCACACAAGAGATAGTGTGGTGGATTGAGTTTCTAAAGTTGTGTTGTGTTCTATTCAAAACATTACACTTAAATAAAGAAAAATAGATTTTGGCATTCCTACTGTAGAGCGCGAATACTAGGCACAGGCCAGCTAGCTTACATTTAAAATAGCTTCATATTTTTTGCACAACATACTTTGCATTGTGTGCTAATGAGGACATATTAACAATACTGTAATTCGAAAGCAGAACAAACTGCTTACAATAGTAGTCAAACACTAACTTTATGCAAGACATGTAGCATGAAATAAGCAACATAAAAATGAGATAAAACAACAATATTTCAACATTTAATAACCATATCCAATTTAAATTTTAGACTTTGTAAAAAATACTAACATCTAACAAAATTGATTTGAATTTTAAAAAATGAAATTTTTTCCGTGGTTCAACTCTTTATACATGGACAATACTGTTACAAATCCTGTAAATAGTAATTATTGTAGTAACGTAACCTGTAAATAGTTTCCCGTAATGAATATACAACCCCTTTTCATATGGCTAAAGTATACGACCCCCCTATTTCCTTTTTGTTCATTGATAAAATTTGATAACGGTCTACTATTTTCCAGAAGCGTGTGGAATATTTGAGAGATTTCTTTTCGGTGTGTATATAAGCCATTAGAGATGGATAAAAAGTGAGTTTCGATTGAGATTTCGAACGGAGAGCGTATTTGCTCTGTTTATAGCGAGGCATTTCGCTGTGTTGTTTTCGTATTTGGAAGTAAATACGTGTGTAACCGTTAAGTTTACGGTGTTGAGTGATATTTGCTTAATTGCTGATGATTAATTTAGCAGTTGTTAACGATTTCTCCTGTACATAGTGTAAATAAAGCTCCCGTGTTTTTATCAAGAACTGTGTCTTCATTTCAAGAAAGTGGAAGTCGCACCGAATCCGTTACAATACTTTAAAATATAGTACATGAATATGTTAAATTTAATGTGAAAAAAATACAAATCAGAACTAAAGGGAAAAAAAAGAAAAGTAATTTTAGAGGATTTACCTCGTTTTTAATTATACTTCAAACATTCAATACTGAAACCAAAGTTTTCTACTTCATTTTTAAATACTTCATCTGGCAATTTAATTGTAATTCTTAAATTACCTATTAAATTCAAATGTATGTGTACATTAAAAATGCATTTATTTAAAATCTTACTTGAACAGGAGTTGCAAGCAAAAACAAATACAAATTTTGAGCTGAAAGACCAGGAACAACACAACACCACTTTTTTTCCATATTGTGCATTTTCATAAACATATAATACATCATTACAATCATGGACGGCAAACCAAACATGAGTGAAAGATAAAAGGAATTTCTCCATCTATAAAACAAGAAGAAACAAATTACTAGCTGAAATCTTTTTTCATCCATGAATAAATTAAAAATAAAAACATAAATTTCTACTGACAACGTTTTTGCAATCAAGAATTTGTTTAAAAGTTATAATTTTGCCTGAATTTCAGCTTACCTTTCAGATTTTTAAGCAAATGAAAATGAAAATATCCATGATTTTGAGAACAGAAAATTTGTCGAAATTTATATGAGCTGAACCAAATGTAGTGAGTATATAAAGGTGAAATTTTTTGCAAGGCTTAAATTTTCATGATTACATTGGGTCCACAAAAATAAGTGCTTTTACAGTATTTTACATCAGGGAAGGGGGGGGGGGGATTCTCTTCCTTTCAAGGGAATTTGAATCACTTGTAACGGACATCACTGTGTGGGTACTGCTATTGTATACATATCTAGTTTTTTCATTTTAAAAATGCCAAACATTGAAGCCTAAGCCATTAGTTTAGAAGGTCTTCAATATTTTTTCACAATGTCCTCATATTGAGATAACATAATACAACTTTATAAATGTTCAACAGTCATTGGTTGTTCGGAGTGATTCAAAGAACATTTTGGGGAATCCACCCCTCTGATTCTATAGAGATGGTCTCATAAATAGTCATGTCCAGCAAGACTTCTGAAAAGAGACACTGCAGTCTTCCTAGGATAACTAGGAATTGTTTTGTTTTCTCTCATAGTTTTCCATTTCTTGTTAAGCGCACCTTAAATCATATCTTGCTTGAGAACTTTTTTGAGAGTCAGGTTAACAAATAATTTAGTTGTATGGAAGGGAAGTGGATGATTCCTGCGCTGCTGAACCAAAGTTCCTTTCTTTGCCAGTATATCAGCCTTCTTATTGCCCACAATTCCGCAGTGAGCAGGAATCCAACAAATATAACAATTTTTTTCAATTAAAATAAAAACAAAACAAGCACACAACTAAGCCCTGAAATACCTTAATACATGTGTTATTTTACTAACATATTATGGAAGTGTCATCTAAAAAGGACCTTTTAATATGTTTTTTAAACCTTATATACAAAAACTAAAGTAGCATTTATTAGAAACTCACTACAAAAACGATTTCAAAACAAACTCAAAAAAAAACCAATTATTTTTTAAGTAGGTACAAAATTTAACATACTTTCTAACTTCTTCTTTCTGTAAGAGATAACTGGCATCACGAGTGCGATCTGACAATGGATAAGCATCAAATCCCATACTCTGCAAGTAAATTAAAGATTAATATAGTGATTAGATAAAAAGTCGCACAAGTAAAAGACACTTTATATTTAAAAAAAAACAGTAAAAACTCCTTACAGCCAAAGTTTCCATGTCATCCAATGAAAAAGTTGATTCTCGTTTGGAAATGAGGGATCATTTCCATTGTGATACATCCATTGTGATATACTATTTTTCTATAATGTGGTAGCGTGGAACCCCAATTTAACGTATTCAGTATTGTTAATGATAAAAAACATACCAAGCGGGAAAACGTAAAATCGGGTGCAATGGCACAAATCCAAGTAGCTTTTTCCAAGTGGTAGCTCTCCAAGTGGCCAATTTCAAAATTGGCTCCTTTCAAATGGACTAGTGAGAGAAACCTGAGGTGTTTCCTTTTTTTTGCCTTTATACACAATTTCATTTAAATAGAACATTCTAGAGTAACAATTTTTTGCAAATTTGCTTATTTGTTTGTATTCACAATAAAAAAACTCTTTTAAAATTTAAATGCTTTGAAAATAAAGACAAAAAGATAAACAGAAAGAATACCAGAATGGCTTCAAACAACTAAGAAAGAAATTTATCAAAAAAAAAAAAACAATGTGAGTCATGAAGAGGAAATGTAAGTGTGATCTGTTTTCAGAAAATCGGGAATATTTTAACATTAACTTTAGAGCATTTTTCACATACCAGCAGAAAATGACCTACAAAGTGGAGTAATGTACGAAATGGACAGTGGGGGTTCCACTGTATAACAAAATATCTTTTTCAATAAAATAAATGTTCAGCCCTGTTTTAATTTCTATCACATTGCTTAAATTCTATTCCAATGAAGCTTCCGTATTGAAAAAACAAAGTTTTCGTTCCCTTAAAGTTTGTCCCAAAGCTAAAACTACATTTGAATAAAATTATGACCACCGTTTTCCCCTCTCACTCCCCCTCCCCCCTTCGGCATCGCGCCCCCAAATTGTATAACGCTTTTGGCAATTACATAGTAATTATTTATATTTGATAGGGAAAACAGCATTGTATTCACCATTAATATTCTTCTGAAGGGTTAGAGAAGAGTATATTTCAAAAGCATGAACATTTGTAGCAAGTTGGGATACCCCCCCCTCAAGCGTGTACCCCCCCCCCAAAAAAAAAAAAAAATCTAAAAATCCTCAAGAACGATTTTTTTAAAATAAAGATTCGTTTTTCAATTTTTTCACTTATTTTCTGGTGTAAAACTGAAGAATTGGACTCGCTTCCCATGTTCGAAATTTTTTTCGCACTGCAAAAAAAGTAAAATAAATAAAAATTAATAAACACTTGAAAACATTGCAATTACACACGAGTCACACTGCAGATCGTAGACGCAAAAAAAGTTTCCACATAATTTACATTTATTCAAATTACATTTACAGATATAATTAAGATTTTAAATTAAGTATACTCAGAATTATATTTCACAGGGCACTACACCCATTGGTTTTCACCATTTGATCAAATGCTTCGAAATTATTAAAATTTGATCAGTCGTGTCAACACTACATTTTGTTTTGTTATAAAACGAAATAGTTGTGACTTTTGGTTGCTCCAGAACTTCTTTTGTTATGATGTGAAGTGGAAAACAATGTTACGGCTTTTTCTCTTTTTGTTGATGTACGAACATATTATGTTACATCATCAGTGATACCGAATCAGGAACTTCGTTTCTCTCAATATGTAGACAATAATATTTTAGATGAAATATATTATCTGTCCTTTTTTTCTTTTTTTTGAGTATACCTACGAATGTCAGACGGCATGACAGCAAAGGTTGAGAAAATGATAGTGAGGATAAAATTACACATAATATTTTTTGGTACAACAGGCCTATGTGTATATGGTATGAGCTTCGCGGGCGTCATGTGGTCCGCGGGTCGTTAGTTGAACATCACTGGTATAAATAAATAAAATACTACGAATTCACTATAAAATACCAAAGTGTAAAATCTAATGCTTCCAGTATTACGAAAAAACTGGAGAAACACATTTGTTTCTAACAGACAATTTAGCGTGAAACGTAAACATAAAACGCTAGAAAACAATAAACCATTTCGTTTTTTGAAACTTCCCCAGGTGAGGGTGGAAGAAAACGTTTCAATTAAATAGAAGAGGTGTCAGAAAAAAATTATTTTTCTGCTCTAAATCTTCGAAATTCAAAATGGGTACCCGGTTATTGAAAGTAAGGGAAAAGTTTGGTCATTGACGCTAGGGTTAAATGAGCTGATGTGTGCATCACATGACTTCCTTTTACTCCAATGCAATGAAAATAGTGAATAGTCCCTCGAAGTAAGCAAAGAAACCCTTTAAAAATTTTCACCCTAAGTTTGTTGCGAACCGAAGCAAAGAAAACGTTTTATACAGATAAATTTTCCAAACATTGCCAATTTTAATGTGATTCAATGGTTAACTCTCAAAAGATGACTAAATGGAAACCAGATTAATAAAAAAAAATGCTAAATTTGTCCCCAAGTTAGGAACAAAATTTGGTGACTAAATGCTTGGCGATATATCACCAAGTGTTTGCCAAATTATAACACCACTTGAGTTTGTATTGAAGTTAACAATGATTTTCCCCCAAAAAGGTGTAAAAGATCCCCTTTGGAACATTCAAATGCAACCAAAAGGAAAGGTTCACAACTAGACCCAGCTAGGAGTCTACGTACCAAATTTCAACTTTCTAGGACAGACCGTTTTTGAGTTATGAGAGATACATACGCACATACTGTCCACCTCTGGCAAGTTGAGCTCCGCTGCTCGACTGATTAAACAATTCGATTTGAAGAAATAGGGGTGAGAAAAATTGGCTTAAGAACTTGCGGATTTAGTTTGCAGTGTTATTGCCCATTTGGCGAACAAAATAATTCAGGTAAGACGTAGCAAGCGGTTCAGGATTTTCTCGCCAATAAAAGGGTTGTAATGGAAGCCCAACTCTGGACCTAACTATCCCTCCTCTAACTGATTGCTCTCCTTTGAAAAAATAGACTTTCTCAAGGCCATAGCTCAACTTGTCAGAGGTGAACAGTATGCACATACACACATACGTACATATATCCAGATGTCATGAGAAAACTTGTTGTAATTAACTCGGGCATCCTCAAAATGGATATTTTGGGTATATATACGTTCTCAGGCAAATATCCACATGTGATCGGGTTGGAAAAAAAACTCAACGTTCATTCGGGGGCGAGCAAAATAGAAATTAAGGCGGATTTTTGAGTGAACTTTTTTTTTGCTAATACAATACTTCCTTTACTACATAAAAGGAAGTAAAAAGATCTGAAGCAACAAAAGTTGCTTTTAGAGTATAGATGATTAAACACTTGATAATGGCTACCTCAAAGCCTATTAATTTATCCTGCAAAGTCAGTTTTCAACTCTATAACAGTGTAAATATTATTAGCCTGAGATGTTATGTATACTCTAATGAAATACTTGTGTAAGGGCATATTTTTGTTAAAACCCTCTCCCATTTTCTGCTTGATTGTGGATAAGTACAGTTTAACATCAGGTAGTAACATTTACAACCTTGTTTTCTCTGAAAAATATTTTTTCAGTTCCTTGTTATGAAAGTTCATTTTGAACTTTAAGCTTCATAGATATTTATAATAGAATTATTCAATCTTGAAGAATTCCTACCAGCCATAATTGATAAATTAATATTTCAAAATAAAATGAGTACAAAACCAATAAATCTGAGTAAATAATAGAAAGTGATCAGCGAATAAAAAGGAAATCCAAAAATATTGTCAAAAACATGTGGATGGGTCTACTCCAAAAATTTTATTAAAAAGCTCATAGAAGATATAGTTACTAAAAATTCAACAAAAAAGTAGCTGATTCAGAAATTTCCACGATACAATGAAATATTTTCCCACACATAATGACACTTAAAATGTTTGGGAAGAAATTTATGTGACACATATTGTTCTAAAAACATAGTACTCAAGGATTCTTCAAATTTCAGCAATAAAATAGATCAGAAAACAGTTTCATACACAAAGTGCAAATAGAATACACTAATTCAACAAATAAATTAATCTATTACAGTGACAACCTGATCTATCATTCCCGTGTATCTATTGTTTTCTTAAAGCTATCCTGCTACACAACTTGTACTGAAATACAGTAAACCCTCGTTGTACGACGGTTCATTTTATACGATTTTGACTATACGCGGTTTAAGATTTGACTTTTATTATACGCGGATGAGTTTCGATTTTACGCAGATGCGGCCATGCAAACAGATAAAATTTTCTCTTTCAAGATCCGAACTCCTGAGATTGTAGATAACAAGTAATAAACTGCATTTTGACATGCTAATAAGCGAGCTTGGGCAACTGGAGACATTTTTTGAGTGGTTCCAGAGCTTTTTCCAGAAGTAAAGTTAGTAAACTCGCACAATTTAGAGTTCAAAGGAAGAACTTTGAGAAGTGACAAAGGGAGAACAAAACCAGTGAGGACAACAATGACACACAATAGCAAAATCAAAAGCTTTCACACTGAAAATTTTGAGCCATTCCTACACAACGGCAAATGATCTGATTTATTAGTGAAAGAAGATTCCGTCATGGAAATTAAGCGAGTGATCATGAAAACGTTAATGCCCCACAAAGAACTACAGAGAATTTTTTTTTAATTGTATGCCTAGAGAATAACATAAACAGCTCTTTTTAATGAGCACTAAGTTAGTTCATGTTTTTCTATGCACGTTGTGCATATACAGAGAGACATAGCTAGACCCGACTTTCGGGGGGGGGGGATACTTCTTTTATATATATATATATATATATATATATATATATGTGTGTGTGTGTGTAAACTTTTTTAGTATTAAAAAAAGGGAGGAGTGAATCTTACATACTTTGGAATAGAGTGCCCCTATTTGTGTCAAACAAAACAAAAGCAAAGAAATTTTTAAATATATTTTTTAATGTTATGGAAAATTAAACTTTTTTTTCTTTTCCCTCCATTTAATTTAAAGTGATATTTTTTAGGAAAGGGGGTGGGATCTTGTCAAAACCAGTCAATCCAAACCAATGAGCGTGTTTCGTTCATTTCAGTGTGACTGCTTAATTTAGAGGCTAACACACATCTACATACGCTAGCATCCCTGTAAGCTAATAGATACTTCCATTTTCCGCCTGTTAACTGGATGTTTGACTTTCAATCTCATTGGCGGTCAGACTATAAAGACTATTTTTACTAACTTGGTTTGCACTAAAAGTATGAAAAAAAATAAAATAAGACTTAAAAAGAAAAATAAAAGAAGAAAATAAAAATATCTAAATAAGAAAATAAAAATATCAACACGCTCAAAATGTCGGTAGCAAAAACAAGGGATCTTCGGCGGAAGGCTGCCCATTATTGCCCTGTGACGTAGGCTCGTGACGTTTCAGTAGAGCGCACTTATGCGCGTGGATTTTTAAAAATTCATTAAAAATCAATCACGGTGTTTTAAAATTTGGCGATGGTGTATTTTTTAGTTTTGAAGGTCAACTAACAATATCCAATAGTCAGAATATGAACATTTAATAGGTTGCAACTTCCCTTTTGGCTTTCTAGGAAGATTAACAAAAAAAAAAGTCGTTTCGCGCACTTTCTTGGAAGAAGAGTAAAGGGGTGAAATTCACAGGTTTTACATTTAAGATGAACATTTCAAGTTCATGGTTAAAGGTCATTCAAGTTAAAAGTCATTTCGCTCTGTTATCTGGATTAGTACTGTTCTTCGGTTGCTCTCTTTCTTAAAATTGTGATTCCTTAGAAAACCGAAATAAAAGGAGTAAAAAGAAAGTATAAAATTTTTTCAAGTGATGAAAAAAGGAAAATCGTAGAATATTGGCCAAGTTAGATTTGCAGCAATTGCTAACCTCAAGAGGATTAAAAAAAAAAAAAAAATCAGGGACCAAAAAGCAATAAGACTTTTTTTTGAAAAAGATAGTCTTAAAGTTTCTTTTACTGTCAAAATGATTCCTTAAACTCGCACTAAAGCACTTAATAATATAATAATAGAATAAATATCTAACAAAACTAACACAGAGGAATTTTAATCAAGAGCCGGCATTGTCTTTAGTATCGATTTCAATTTTCTATACAGTTTCCTAAAGCTCCCGTATCTCAAAACCTCTTTCTTTCCTGTGAAATTCGAAATATAGAGATTCGACTGTATGCAATATTCCTACTGCGCCACTCACAAAATTAAACATGTTTAACAATTTGCAGAATCGATGCCGAAGAAAGACTACATATTCGTTGATTTAACAAATCAACCTCGTTTCTAAAGCGAAGTGTCAAATTTCAGTCAATTATCAAAAAACTGTCGCAGCAGAGGGAGGCGTCTTTATGCTTGAGGGTCACTCATGGAGCAAACTTTCAATGGCATTGGGGGGGGGGGGGGGAGCAAAGTGAATTTTTGACCTTTGTTACTCAGAAAAAAGTCGTTTCGATTTTTTTCTTTCTCTTCTCTTTTCTTTTCTTTTTTTTTCTGAGACAAACGTTTCGGGGGGGGGGGGGGTTGTCCCCAAAAACCCCCTTTTAGCTACGCCATTGTGCATATACATTGGAATAAGTACACCTTAAACTTATTATTTATATTAATCTATCACTAGAATGGATTTTTTTTCCCATCTGCGGAACCTAACCCCTATGTTGACACTATTATTAAGTCTCAATTTAAGCAGTTTCGTTTTATGCGGAATTTCCGTGGAATGTAACCCCTGTGTAATGAAACCCACATGCATCGATGGTATGTGTGGGCCTACCCTCAAATCAGGGTCCAAAGGAACGCACAGAGTTTGAAAGGTTGAGAACACTTGCTTTAAATACTGTTTTTCTTAATTCTTTGCACACAGAGGCACACCCAGGTGTGTTTCTTGTCTTACAAGGAATAATGTATGAAGTAAAAGGCAAAATGTGAAGTTACAAAAGCACTTACTGTGTTGAAACTTCACAAGTCAGTTTACTGTTGAAACTGTTTGTACAAAACAAAACATAACAACAATGAAAATTTCTCCTTTTACAATCAAGAAATCAATGAAGACAAATTATAAGGTTTAAGCCTCTTTAAAAAAAAGAAAACTAAGGAAACTTTCCAGAACACATACACCTGACACTAATACATTTTTTTAAAAATCTTAAAATTTTAGACTTTAATGTATAATTTACATTACCTTTATAGTATGAATAATTGTTCTTGGCCCAGTTACTTCTGAATCAAACTTGAAATGACCTTGTTGAGTAGCCAAAGCAACAGATGCAGATACAACACCAGGTAATTTGCCAATTGTAGATTCTATTTTATGTACACATGAACTGCAAGTCATACCACCAATCTGTTTTTTATAAGAGTAAAAAGGAAGTCTTAGCTATGTTTTTGTAAAAAAAAATCATAATCATTTTAATGTTTAATTTAAACTTTTTTCACAGAAACATTTCAAAACAGCAACAATAATAAGCCACTGAAGTTACAAAAGTTAAAATACAAATTGCAAAAATTTTTCATAACGACACATATTTTCTGAAAAATACTCAATTTTACAGAACAATCCTAGTGTTCAGTTCAAAAAAATAGTACTATCGAGTAAATTGAATTTGAAAAGGATTTCCTCTTTTAACCTTATTTCAATTTTTAGTTTGCAGTTTTGCTTGCTTTCAAATGCTTATAACTGAAAAGACTTTCGATTTGAAATTTCAGTCTTTCCATTACTTAACTCATTGACTGACAACATTGCCCATATTTTTCGGATCTCAGAAGTTAGCCTAACTTAATTATATCATGGTTTAAAAAGCGTCTAAAATAAATAGTTAAAAGCATTTATTGGACATGTAATTAAAAAGGAAAGAGGGGGGGGGGGGAGAGAACCCTTGTACTAGCTTTGATTACTAGTTCTTTCCCAGAAGTTAAATATCCCTATCTATACCTCCATAATTCACAATATGTGTGCATACTAGTGTTATATATGTAGAAGTACATATCATGCACTTGAATCTGCACAAATCCATCAAATCTAGCAACAACAAAATAACAGTCAATTCTCTTAGCTAAGCTTATATGACCCATACTATCAATTCTCTTAGCTAAGCTCATATGACTCATACTATCAATTCTCTTAGCTAAGCTTATATGATACTAAGCTATATCATACTAAGCAGTGAATGTGTTAGTTTAGTCAAGATGAATCAATAACCCTCCACCATCTAGCAGTCTGTTTTTAGGACCCAAATGGAACTTGATTCACTCCATTTAAAATTTTCAAATTTTTTGAATTTTCAAGATTTTAATCACATTTTTTTTGTCAATGTTGCATTTAGTGAAAATATTTTAACCCAAAACTCATAGAATAATACTGCAATCAAATAAAATACATTTAACTTTTATACTTTTTCTTTCAACCCATTTAGTAATCTACTGGCTCGGTTCTCTGCCAGTATTTTTCTGCCGGATTTCCTGCTCCCCTCTTGTTCATACACCCTCATTCCTTTTCCAAGCTTTTTAGGATGCTTTGCTTAGTTAAAGGAAAGTTGGTAAGTATAAAGCAATAGCTATTTGCTCTTTTCTAAACATACGATGAATTCTGCATTTTTATGCTACTTCCAATGCCGCGATCTCCCTATGTGCCACGTCCTGCGGCGCATGATGGCGTCAGAGCTAAAAAGGCGCCAAGCTCTACCAATAAATTACGGTCCAAATGAAGGGGGAAAAAACTACCAAAAAAGTAAAATGGAATTCTTCATATCTTGGTTAAATTATACTGCTTATTGAAACAATTAATCCATCTCGCTGCTATTCAAAAGGGCAAACTTTTGCACTGAAAACAAGTGACTTTAATTAATGCATACTTTAGCATTTATCTTCTTAATGTGGAGTCGTGAATGCAATGTTCGTGTGTCTATAGTACACAAGGTTGAACGTACGAGGCAGGCGCAAGAAATTTGCAATTGCCCATTTTGGATCTTGATGTGAATACCTTGAAAAATAATTCGTGCAATTATAGTTTTTTTGTGATTTTTCATTTGTGATAATTCCATTGATTTGAGTTATCATACATAAGAAAATATGGTAAGCACATTTGCATAAAATTTAGATGCGCGTTTTATTTATATATATTGTAGACAATAATTTAGGTTAACTTTTTAGTTCCACGAAGTAATGACTTGACCATAATTACTCGATTCTCTTCCCCCTCCCCACCTCTTTTTTTTTTTTACTACTCCTGCAGTAAATTAAAAAAAAAAAAGCATTGTAGAGACTATGTATTATTCATTTTAGATATTTAATTCAATTCCTTTTGTAAAGGTTCCATGTTTTGGAATTTTTGATTTTACTGGACATTTGATTTCTGTTTCGGATTTTAAAGGGGAATATCCTATAATTTAATTTAGAAATATATTTGGTACTCTGTTGTCATGTTTTGATAGGCATAAAACTTTGAATATTTTTTTTTTCAATTAGAGTTCAGACATATATTTACAGTGATGTTATGTAACTTTGACATTTAATATATTTTCTTTTTCAAAAAACATAAACATATCAAAGCCAGGGTTCACAAAAACGGGCCCAGCCCGAAAAAAAATGCCTGGTTTTTTTCGTGCTGACATAATTGAAAAAATCCACTGTCTCAGCGAAGTAGGATTTTCACAAATTTCTACTTTTTGAAACATTTTCTTCAGAAACAAACTAAATATTGACCAATACAAAGTCGAGAAATAGACATCTTGCTTTCTGGACGGTATGTGAAACATTAGAAAGTTAAGGTGCATAATAGCCGTTTCCCATTTTTTTCTGAAGTAGGGGAATGTGGGGCAAAGTGAAATGGTTAAGATGACCGAGTTTTTCAAAATGAACAAATCAGTTCATTTCAAAATCAAATTAGTTTTGAACATTACAGCACATAAAGAAAGAACATTGTACTTAATAATAAAACTTGCTTTGAAACAGTATTTTTTATTTTTGACAGTAAATTTGAGCCTTCAAAAAAAAGGTGAAAAATTTTTCACTTTTTTTTTCCATAGGGCAAAGTGAAAAATAAAATATTTTTCTAATGAAGCATTTTCTATTTGATTATGAAGCATATTTTTGATCAAAAGAATCAGTAAATGAAAGGTTGAATGAATAAATGAAAAGATAATGAAACAAAAAAATAGTTAGATTAATAAATCAGTTAATATATATGAAGAAAAATAAATGAGCGAGTAAAAGAATGAATGACTAAATAAGTAAATTACTAAATGAATTAATGTAAATGATTTAATTAATAAATGAAAACATAAGTTACTTATATTAAATGATTGAGTGAGTAAATGAAAAACTATTTCACTTTGCCCCGCATGTACTTGTCTAATTGTACAATTTATTTAAAATATAAATATGCTCAATGTTAACTAAATTTTTGCTGCATTGAACATTAAGAGATCTCAATTAATAGTTAAAATGTTAATAACAAGTGTTTTATCACTTTATGGTAACAAAAATATTTTTTGACTTACAACGAAATATTACAATATGAGTATCAATTTTTTAAAGTTGCCTGTAGTATCAAATGCTTTATTCTTCAGTGGTATTCTTTTCCTGACTGAAATAGACTAAATATTGTAGTTAAAATAATACCAGATAGGTGAAACTAAAAGTAGAGAAAATATTTCACCATTTTATTTTGCCCTGCTATTTCACTTTGCCCCATTTTCCCTACTTATAATGCAGCTAAAATAAGCAATAATTATTTCAATCAAATTCCAAGATTATTTCTTTTTTCTTTTTAAATTGTTGAGATAAAATGCTTTGATTAACTGCAACTGGCCATCTCTTTTTTAACAGCAGCTCAATGCAAGGTTTACAAGAGAAAAAGTCAAGATTTCAAAAGTTAATTTCGATCACTCCTAACTTCCCCCCCCCTTACACGAAATAACTTTGAAATATGCAGTAAAGACGTACACTGCATTCCAAAATTTAAAAATTACTGATTTTTTTTTCTTTTGATGATGCCCAACATATTTTTTTACATTTGTCTATATAAACCTCACCCCAAGTGTTCACTACATTTTGCCCTGACGTTAATGCATAAAGGCGCTGAAAAGACATTTGCACAATGGCGCCGATCAGGCTTGGCGCGGGCCTGGCTACTTCTTCATATGTATAACCATAACATTGACTATTTCTATACAACCTCAACTAAGTGACCACCCTTCTTAAAAAACTAATTTTCAACAGAACAAAACACTTTAGAGAGGTTTTACTGTATTTAAGGATGATTTTAGAGCAACTCATATTACTTTTACACTTAATACAGTGAAATCCAGTTGCAACGAATACCAATACAATGAAATATCCGTTTCAACGAAATAAATTTTCAGTCTCGATTTAATTTCCGTTACGTTTCTTTAATTCCATTACAAAGAAATTCCTATCACAGTGAACAAAAATTGAGGTCCTTCGAAGTTCTTTGTAACCGAATTTCACATTTACCAAGTATCACATTTATTTATAAAAACAAAAAAGAATGGCATATTTATTTTCAAAAGCTCAAATTTCATACATAGTCAGATTTAAAAAATAAATAAATACACAATAAAAGAGGAAAAGGAGTAAGAGAGATGGAACATTCTAAATATTCCATAGAGAGCTTAAAAACAGTTTGAAGCTAAAGAAAGACATACATGCAAATTAACATCGCCAAATTCTGTAGATACATCATCTAAAACTGTACTGGGATATCCAAGCTCTGTAACTACAGAAGCAAGCTGGGAAGGCAAAATATATGCTGGATCATATTTAATTTCAGCTTTTTGAGCCATTAATGCCACCAATACTCTATGAACTCCTAAGGAATATAACATTTTAAAAAACTCATCAAAATCCAATTGAAAAATAAACAATATATATATAGCAATCTAAGCATACAATTTTTTAACAATAAAAATAAGATTTAAAAAGAATATTGAATATCCAGAAATTCTAATCTATTTATCAATTTATTTCATTTCTGCATTTATTGTATGGTTCCCACTCTTCAGACTATATATATACTAAAAGGCTACCTCCATAGCTTGCTGCTACTTGCCAACCTCCTGAACTGGTTACGCTCTTTCCTTTAGCGTTTTGCTCCCTAATCTGACACAAAAATATTTTAATCTCACTTTGTCACTATAACTGAAATTATTGGTCTGTATAAAAAAAAGTTTGTACAACATTCAACTCTATGGAATAAGAACGAGCTGATTTGTGCCTCACATGACTTCCTTTCACTCCAATTTTATGTCATTTTCCAATTATTGGTAATTTTAATGTGATTCAATAGTTTACTCTCTAAATATCACCAACAATGGCCAAATTGAAACCAGATTTAAGAAAAAAAAATAATTTGAATTTTGACATTTTGAATTCAAATTATGTTTTTCGCAATCACGAGCGTGTGTGTGTATGAATGCGTGTGTGTGTGGGGGGGTATGTGTTTGTGTGTAGGCGGTATGTGTATGTGTGTCGGCATGTGTGTTTGTGTCTGTGTTCTGGCATAAGTGTGTGGGTAGTTGTGTGTATGAATGCGTGTGGGGGGGGGGCAGGGGCGGCAAATAGGGGGGTCAAGAGAGGGCGGTCGCACTCCAAAATTTTTTGAGCAGAATGATAGAAAATGGGTGAATTCAATTTATGTAAGTCGGAAATCAATGTTCATTGTTCATTAAAGGAAATCTCGCTGGTTCTCAGCAACTATTTGATGAAACTTGACACATTCTCAGACTAGAAAAAGGGGTTTTCGTTATTTGGATGATGACTTAGAAATTCATAAAGTATTTTCGGCTTTTTCAGAACATAGAAAACTGATAGAGAACCATGGTTAATTTTAACTAAAGAAGACATTGCCTCATATAGGCTAAATATTTCACACTTGTGTGCCCAGTGTAACGCTATTACGTCCAATATGAGAGTCTCGTGAAAAGTGGTGTGGCTGCATGGTTTTCACAAGAAAATTCCTTGATATTTTACATTCACTTTTACGCTAATTTTTTTAATGAATATTTATTTAATGAGTGTTCATCTCTTTCTTCTGCTAGAAACACGTTTCAGCTGCTCAATACATTATAATGCTTTCATAGAAACTTCTTAAAAATGCATGTGATTATTGAATAAAAAAAGACATATCAACCAACTCTATAATTATGCAATCGTGAAGTGACACAAGATAATCTTTAAGAGTTAAATGATAAAAACATTTCCCTATAACTTCAAAGTAGTGATTTGACGACTGGAAGAATAATTGCAAAACGATTCTTTCAATGGTGAAAAAGCTCATGCCTTTTAGCATGTATGACTTCGTTTGAATTTTTATTCAATTTGTTTGCATCGGGAAAAGATTTGCTTTACTCTATCAAAATCTATATCTTCAATCCGCTACTCGACTATTCAAACCACAGTTCAATTTAAAACTGAAACTGAAAATAGATTTTTTATAGATGTATATTTCAATCAATCGTGAAATTTTTCAAACAAATTCTTCCTCCGAGCCAATTTTAAAACGGCGCAAAGAAAAAAAAATTCACATGATGATGTGAAGTCAAACATTGATTTTTGAATATTTTGTATGAAGTAATAGATTCAGTTTCGAATGAAATTAACACAAGATTTGATGATAATCATTTTTCTGTATGGTTGGCTGGGATTATGGTTTTTTGGATTGGATTTTGAAAACGAAATATAAAATGTTTCAACTGTGAGTAAAATTTTTAGCATGAGGCAAGAAAAATTACAAGCAATATACCGACAGAATGGTTTTCACATCCAGAGACTGCAGTTTCGTCTTTGTTATGGACTCATAAGTCTGGAATAGTGAATAACAGAGCTGGAAGCAGATGCTATCTCATTGAAGCTGAAAGCGCCTAGATTAATCAATGATGAAAAATTTAAGCCCCTCACAGTTTTTGAAGTAGCCTGGGTGATTTTGAAGAGCAAGATGAAAAAAGTGTTTTCATACATAACTTTGTGTTACTTCAATTATTTTTTAACTATTACAATCAGCTCAGCTAGTAGAGAAAGATTTTTTTTATGTCTCAGGAGGTTAGAGAAATATTTTCGAAGCACAAAGGGGGAAAAAAATACCTTTTCTAATTAGCTGAATTGGCAAAACAGCACGACATTGGGCACTGATAGATTAGTAACACGATTCCCTGCTCTTCTGAATTCCAAAAATCATGCATTTTAACTTTTCCAAAAGGTATAAAAACTTTAGTAGCGAGATGTTTTGTATGATAACTTTTTAGTCAATGAATCAAAATTTTAATTGTTTCTAAACACTAATTTTATACATACTAAACCGATTTTATGACAACTTCTTGTTAGCTAATGTGTGTTTGGTTTCGCTTTGGGGTTATACATATTTAAGAAACTCGACCCTCCAAATAAAATGGTGAAATGCCGCCCCTGTGTGGGGGGGTATGTGTATGTGTGTATAGGCATGTGTGTTTGTGCCTGTGTGCAGGCATGAATGTGTGGGTGTATGTTTTTGTGTGTGTATGTGTGGATATCTGTATGTATGCGTGTGTGTATGCATTTGTGTATGTGTGTAGTAGTATATGTTTTCGCGTGTGTGTAGGACATGGATACAACCTGGAGACGGCTTTGGTTATAGGAGCTGCATCGTGAGGAGCCCGTCAACGGTGATGGTGCGGAGGATGGAAAAATCAAAAGACGCCAAAAACAGTCAAATGAGAACAATAAACAATCGTGATTGCTCAAAAAAAAAAAAAAAATGCCAAATTTGTTACCAAATTGGCGACAAAACTTGGGGACCAAAAGATTGGCGACATATCGCCAAGTGTCCGTTAAATTGTAACACCATTTGAGTTTCGATCAAAATTAACAATGATTTCCCCCAAAAAGGGGCAAAAGACTCCCTTAGAAACACCCAAATGCAACCAAAAGGGGAGGTGCACAACTAGACCCCACTAGGAATCTACGTACCAAATTACAACTTTCTAGGGCATACCGTTCTTGAGTTTTGCGACATACATACATACATACAGACGTCATGAGAAAACTCGTTGTAACTAACTCGGGAAACGTCAAAATGGATATTTTGAATGTCTATATGTTCTTAGGCACTTATCCACGTGTGGTCGAGTCTAAAAAAAAACTCAGCATTCATTCAGGTGTGAGCAAAATGGAAATTAAGGTCGATTTTTGAGTGAAAATTTTTTCGCGAATACAATACTTTCTTTTTTGTAAAAGGAAGTAAAAAACATACCATAACTAGAACTAGTAGCACCATATTTTGGACTCTGCCGTTACCTCATTAAATTGTTTTTCAACCAGCTGGAGAAAAGGGTTGTTCTTCCTTTATGAGTACTCTTTCATCATTGAAATTTGACAGTTTTATTTTTTTGCAAACAAAACACTTTACAAAAGTCTTGAGCAAAAGCAAGTCCCCTATTTTATAAATGTCAAGTACTAAGTTGGAATTGTGATATGCAGTTTTTGTTTAAGTAGTTGGGTTAATGTAAGAGAATATGGAAAGTTTTATGTCATCATACAAAAAGTAAGCATAAAATGAATTTTTTTCATTGAAAGTTTTCTGGAAAGATGTAGTAGTCAATTTTTCTCCCACTTTACTAATTAGCTTTTCCGGCTGATGTGTTGGATATCCAAGTCTTTAAAGCAGTGATCAGATAATAAACTGGATAGTTAAAAATCAACTGGATATGCGAGATGCCAGATAGTAACTGGATGTTTGATGCATGCCTACATTATTGGTTATATATCATTTCTATGCTATTGAAATAATATGAGGCAGTGAGAAGCAAAGTGATGTAAGCACCAAAATTAAAAATTTGGAGATAACCAGTAGAAATGTAGATGAAACTCTCCTCTGTTTTGGGGCAAAAGACAGTACTAGTAGTCCTGGTAGGTACTGCTTCACAGCATGATTTAGAATAAAATTTCAATAAAAGCCTACCTAGGACCGGAATTTTAAAGGCGTTTTACTCAAAACTTTAAAATATCCACTTACATACCTTTGATTCTCACTGCCTAATATGTAAGTATCAAAATATTTTATTATTTCACTTTATGAGTATAAATGAGTGTGGGGACACCAAAGCATGCTCAGTGTTCTCAAAAGTCATAAAAGCACTGATTAGCACATAAAATTAAAATCTGAATAATTTAGTCAAATAATAATTATTAAATCAATAATTGTGGCGAAATTGCAGAACACAAAGAAAAAAAAACTGAATTAGAAATAAAACTTTTCACAGTGTTGTATACTTTGAGCAGAATGATTTTTTGTTGATATTTTATCACATTTTAATGTAATAAACTACAATTTCAAAATTTCACTGCAACAAATTTTTTTTTACATTGATACAAAAGATATTTTTGATGCAAGATTTCTTTAAAATGGGATTTATCAAATTGAACAAAATTTTTCAATAGTTTCCTTACAAAATATTTCATTTATATTCGAAAAATAATTCATTGAAGTGGTGATAACATATTACAAAACGACTGCTTACCTTCAATTTTCATGACATTCCTTTCAATAGCAGCTACACACGAAGCACAAGTCATACCAGTTACTCGAATAAAACATTTTTCCAAGTTATCTTCAACATCTAAATATACTGTTTTTTTACCTACAAATAAATGTACAAGGGGAAGAACTTAAGTAACAATTTTATACCTTTCATGTTGCAGTTAAATTTAATTTTTGGTTCATTAGTGCACAGATTGTCTCCACCTACTGGAAATTATATTTGGGATACTTAACATTCTGTAGCATAGACTGTAGCTTAACATGTCATTTGATTGGCTGCCAAACATATAGTTTTGATTTTCTATTGTAATTACATATGGCAGTCAGTGGTATACACTTTGAGCAAAAGTGTGTATTTTGAAAATAAATAAATAAATAAATTAAAAAGTTAGATGATCCTACAACATCCCTCTAAATAAAAATCCATTATTTGACTACAAATATTTTTTTAAAATGTTTGCAAGCTATGATTTCAAAAAATAATAAAACATTGGTCTTCATGTGTTTTTTGTGTATTATCTTGAAAAATTGGAGAAGTAATTGTTTCAACTTTATTAAGTAACATACAGTCAACTCTTAATAACTCAAAGTCCCGACGAACCGGCTAAAATGTTCGAGTTATGGGAAGTTTCCACAACAGTCTCAAGAGTTTAGGACCAAATGAAAACTTCAAGATAAAGGAATATTTGAGTTATAAGCTTCAAGTTATCGAGATCCGACTATATTAAGTTTTATTTTGCTTTGGGGCAATTATGGTGTGTTTAGCCTCCATGTTTTTGTAATTTTCTTCATAAACGAAAAAAAAATTTCAAAATCCAGAAATGCATGTGTATTTTATTTTCATGTTCATGTTTACTGTTTCAAATTAAAAAAACCAAATGAATCATAATTTGTGAGTGATAGATGAATGAGAAAGTAGAGAAACAGAGGCTGATTTTTACAGGTTCATTACATGAGAAAACTGCAGTGGAAGTAAGGTTTGAAAGATTCATTTAAAGAAACAATTAACTGAGTGATTGATTTTTTTTCTGGCTGCCATATTTTGTTTCTAAAACTTGTAAAAATTTTAGTTTAGTAAGTTTAGTATTCCCCCCCCCCCCAAAACAAAGGCAGGTTGCTTCCTTATGAACAAGCTCGTTTTCAAAAGAATTTTGAAATAAAAAAACAACAGTTTTTTTAATATAATAGCTATTTTAATGCCATTTTAGTGGAGGGAGAATTATGCTTTCATACTGGCATGAATTTCTACCTTTCCAGGAAGAAGTTTCACTTTTGTGGTCACATGTTGACACTTGGATGGATAATTTTAATCAATTCAATAATTAATTTTAATTATCTAATATGAATTATGAGAGCAAACTTTTTTCACTCAAATTATTACATATTGTACATACTCAAAAGTGTATTATTATACATACTTAACCAGCTGCTATTAGCGAAAAATTTAGCACAAATCCGAAACTGACGTATAAATCGACCTAATTCTCTTTGTAAAAAATCAGAAGTGTTTTGCTATGTTTTCAGAAAATGAATGTTTTAAAAAGAAGAAAAATGAAATATAAAAACATATTTATGATTGGAAATGTGTCATTTTACTCTTTTTGGAATCGCAATTTCGTTAAAAAATTAGTTTTTAATACAATTTCTATGAATTGTTTCATTTTGAATTATCATCAGGGGTGTCGCTGATGCACTATAATAGCATTTGACGGAGAGCCTAGGGTTGCCAGACCTAACTTATTTTCTAAGTAACAAAATGTGTAGGACAGAATAGAGTCAGCATGTACTTTGAACGTACGCGTAATTATTAACTTGAACCGAGGGCCAATTTGCAGGTACTGGGTACTGAATGTACGAAAAAACAGTGCTAACCTAATTTATTTTCTAAGTCCCAATTTTTATATTATGATGCTCAGGGAGCTATTCAAAAACATTTTGTAAGCTGCCAGACTAATCGCATAGGCCAAACATCCCGCCAGACACAGTTAAAAAAACCTACCAAACGGCCAGACACGTCTCGTGGGCACTAATGGCTGCCAATGGCGCAACCTTACTTATTTTCTAAGTCTCAATTTTTATATTATGATACTCAGGGAACTATTCCAATGCATTTTGTAAGCTGCCAGACCAATCGCATGGGCCAAACATCCCGCCAGACACAGTTAAAAAAACCTACCAAACGGCCAGACACGTCCCGTGGGCACTAATGGCTGCCAATGGCGCAACCTTACTTATTTTCTAAGTCTCAATTTTTATATTATGATACTCAGGGAATTATTCCAATGCATTTTGTAAGCTGCCAGACCAATCGCATGGGCCAAACATCCCGCCAGACACAGTTAAAACAACCTACCAAACAACCAGACACGTCCTGTGGGCACTAATGGCTGCCAATGGCGCAACCTTACTTATTTTCTAAATCTAAATTTTTGCATTATGATACTCAGGGAACTGTTCCAAAACATTTTGTAAACAACCAGACCAATCGTATGGGCCAAACATCCCGCTAGACACAGTTAAAATGTCGCTTTGAGTATGAGCGAGACCCTATTATTCTTGCGCTTAAGCACTGAAAAATATCGTCTGCTTTCAAAAAGCAATATTGTTAAAACAGAAAACCTAGTAAAAAATATGAAATAGGATTTCAGTGAAACCCTGATTTTACGTCCCCCGAATTTTCGTTTCCTACACATTTAACGTTTGTTCATCAAGTCCCATTTATCAGGTCCCCCAGTTATGCCTGCTAACTTAGACAGAGGGCCAAATTTCAGGTACTGGGTACTGAATGTACGCAAAAACAGTGAAAACTTTACTAATTTTCTAAGAGCTGATTTTTCACGCGCTCGTACTCACAGCGACGTTTTAACTGTGTCTGGCGGGATGTTTGGCCAGTGCGATTAGTCTGGCTGCTTACAAAATGCATTGGAATAGTTTCCTGAGTATCATAATAAAAAAAATTGAGACTTAGAAAATAAGTAAGGTTGCGCCATTGGCAGCCATTAGTGCCCACGGGACGTGTCTGGCCGTTTGGTAGGTTGTTTTAACTGTGTCTGGAGGGATGTTTGGCCCATGCGATTGGTCTGGCAGCTTACAAAATGTTTTGGAATACCTCCCTGAGTAGCATAATATAAAAATTGAGACTTAGAAAATAACTTAGGTTAACACTGTTTTTTCGTACATTCAGTACCCAGTACATGCAAATTGGTCCTCGGTCCAAGTTAATAATTACGCGTACGTTCAAAGTACATGCTAACTCTATTCTGTCCTACACATTTTGTTACTTAGAAAATAAGTTAGGTCTGGCGGCCATGGGCTCTTGGACTACATGTAAAAGATGAAGAATGCATGAAAAGCACCTGCTTTTTCAAACATAACACACTCCAAAGCAATTTTCAGACTGCAACTTTTTTCTCAAAGTTCTTGAAAGTTAAACCAGAGTGGAATGGAATTCCTTTTTTTCTAGGACTAAAGAATTGGAGGGAAAACGATCGACTCTGGCTGTGATTTCGAGAACTTTAGTACCTTTAATTCCAACCCTTTTATCCAAAAAATCAGTCCGACTTTGACTCTGCAAGCATTGGCAGAGTTGCGGACTTTGATGGAAACTGACCAACTGCGACTCTCGGTATTTCAACTCTTTCTCACCTGACTCTAACTCCTTTACTCCAGAATAAGTCCAACTTCGCAGAACTGATTTTTTCCCCTAAAAGACTATAACCAGAGGACTAATAGGAAGGCTTATTTGAAAAATTCAAATTTGAAGGGAAAGGGAATTTTTAGATGATTTGAGTTCATAAAATCAAAGGAGTGTTTGGAGTTCCAAAATTTAGAGTCAATCTTAATTGCTTTACTGCTGATCTTTCTTAGTAAATTTTTAAAGCTCTTTTAGTTTATACTTCATATGAGATAAGATACACTTAATTGTGTAAATTCTAAAGTCTTTTACTTTAGGTGATGAATGAGATGTTTACCAAAGGATAGCAGAAATTTGTTAACATGTGATAACATGAAAAGAATTGAAAATGTTTTAGTACAGCCGCGTCATGATAATCCAAGTTCAATCAGGATCAACACTCACTTGGATTAATGAAAATTTAGATTATGCAGACTATGTAATAAAATCGAAGTAGAAAAATTCAGTTTTATATGCAACTAAAAAAAGAAAACATTAAATAGTAAAGCAATAACTAGCATGTAGTTTTGTCAAAATAAATTTAAATAATACCTTTCGAAGCAGATTTGAATTAGCCAGAACCAGAATAACAAATGGAGAAGAAAAAGAAAAATTTCAAGAAAAACAGACCGGCTCAACAGGCCAGTGACCATTTGCAAACAATTTGGGCAAAAGTATACTATTAAAAGTACATTGTATTAAGCAGAGCTCGAATTAGTGGAACTCTATAGTGGATTAGCAACTTGGTAAATGGAAACATTATGGAAGAGAGGTAGAATTGGGAAAACGACCACGCTTTTCATAGAAAAAGTCTTGTTGAGAATACTGATTTGAGATTTTGTCAAAGGCTTAAAAATGTTCTGCCAAAAACATTAGTTGGAGATCTTTTCAAAAGTTCATCGCAAATTGAGTCAATCAAAAAGTAGGTGGCTAATCAGAATCAGTAGCAACCACTACTGATAATTGAAGTTACTCCAAAAAGTTCAGTTAAAGAACAAATACTACTAGCATGGCAAACAATTGTAAAAGTGGAACATTATTCATTTAAGAGGGGGGAGGGAGATGCACCATTTATAATACTGCAAAAACTGAAAGGTCATTCCATGGCATTTGTCATTTTGACCTGCACATGACAACTCACACATGTTATTAAAAATAATAACTTAAAAGGTTAATGAACAAAATTTTGTTGCTTAAGAAATCACAAACGTATGTGTGATTGCATAAGCGAAAAAAAAAATTGTTCATTACTTTTTAAAATTAGCACTTATGAATGAAATATATGAACTATCAAGTGCAGTATAGATTGGTGGCTTTTTTGTGATATAACTTCATACATATGTTTTTCTAGTATAAATTATCATTTCTCAACAAATGAGATGTTTTCCTTACATAGGAACCTTAATCCACAATTTCTTTCGTCATTGCTATATTATTTGAGCAAATATATTAAGTAGAAAATCATCTGTCATGGCATGACGAGTTGCATCTGTATTAGAAAACTGCTCTGTGAACTTTGACTTGTTCAAATAGAAATGTTTGAGGGAGAAATATTCAAAATGTATTGAAAAAAAATTTAAACAAGCTTAACAATAAGACATGTTTTTTAAACTTACATTTTTGGTAGGGTAAAAGCTCTAGTAGTCGGCTATTTAAGAGATCAGTTGTTGAATTTTGTTAACCTATAAATTTCAGCTATCAATATAACAACAAAAACAATGTAAACCTAACGGCTGTACCTTTCTGATAATGATAATTTCTAACTTGTTTCTGGAATAAAAATATTTTTATTTTAAAAACCAAGCTATTGTTAATTTCATTTTCGCTACTCTTATAAGGTGTAAGTGAATAAGTTTCAACAAAGTTCAATGTGAAAATTATAGCATACCAATGTACTTTAAAAATTAATTGTTCCAGTAATTATGGAAGAATTTTGCATTCTGGATGTCTTCATGAAGTTTATCTTTATATTATCTTCCAAACTGCAATCAGTTTGAATATGCATCTCATGCAATATTTTTTTTTAATTATTTATCTTCTACATCAGCAGTTCTCAATCTACAGGGAAGGGGGGGGGGGCATTAGAGTACATCAGATAAAATCAACTTTCTAATTAATGTTGTGAAAGTGACTAATGTGTATGCCAAACTCACTTGGATCCTAAATTACCTCAAAAAATTATATTTATTTCTTTTCATCTTTGATTTCATATGTTCTAGTAATAAACTGCTTAAAAAAAGCTTTGAACATTTAATTTAATTTTGTGTGTGAAACTAATTACTTTTCTACTATTATTTTAAAAATATGTGTATTATTTGTATAGTTGTAATGCTATGCATAATTCTTCAAATAATTTGGGGCCCCTTATAAAGATGGGCCCCATGCCAAGGGCGCCCATATAGGGGGCAAAGGGGTTCTCGAGCCCCCCCCCCCTTCGAAATTAGAACTTCCTTGCTTTTGGTACTTTTTTCTTTGCAAAAATGCAAAAACATTTATTCTCCAGCCATTAATGAATAAGTTATTAACTAGTATGTTGTGGCCATCACGAAACTTTCTTCTATATTTTTCCTTTTTCTGATCCCTCCCCATGCTTGACGAGGAAGCAATATTCCTAACAGAAACAAAATTACACATGCAAAAACTTGACGACCATCCCAATGTCTGAATTATTGTAAAAACAAAACAAAGAGCGAAAATTGAAAGTTACTTTAAAAGCCTTACTTGAATTAATTACAAATATTTTATTTATTAACAAACATAAGATGGCAACAGTTAAAAATTTTAAACCATTGAGATAATATTTCCGATCATTTCCATACAATTAAAATCACGAGAAATACCCAGACGACAATCTATTACGATTTATCTTTCTTATTGTTGCATTAATAAAACTATTTTTATTCGCAAAAAAAAAAAAAATCAGCACCTCTTGGAGCGATTGGAGTCAAAATTGAACCAAAGCCTGTTTACGTATGGATTCACATATATTCCAAATTTCAACCAGAACGTAGCATTACTTCTTGAGATAGGGCACTCACAATGGAAAAAAAGAACGGGCGATTGCGCTACCCCCTTTTTAGCTGTTGACACCAAAATAAAATCAGCTCTTATACCCACTAAGGGCTACTTGTCAAAAAATTTTTGTTTGATTCCGTTCGTTATTTCTTGAGATACAGCAGTCACAATTGACGACAAAAAACGTTCTATAGCTCAACCCCCCTTTGAGTTATTGACACCAAAATTGAATCAGCACCTGCTCCTGTTAATGGCAACATATGGACCAAATTTTGTTTGATTCCGCCAGTTACTTCCTGAGGAATGGCAAGCACGCGTAACTCAAAAAACGTCCCATTGCTCCACCCCCCTTGGAGGAATTCGCGCCAAAAACTAATGGGCACAAGTTCACATAGGGGCACATATGTGTACCAAATTTCGTTCGATTTCATGCGGTAGTTTTTGCTGTAGAGCGGCCACAAAAAACTGGTCACACACAGACGTGACACACATACATACACACACACATACATACATACACACACACACATACATACATACACACACACACACACACACAGACAGACAGACATTTTCCAAAAATAGTCGAAATGAACTCAGCACACCTCAAAACGTTCGAATCCGTCAAAATTCGAAATTCGAAAATTTGCACGAATCCAATACTTTCTTCTATATATTAGATATAGAAGAAAGTAAAAATGAAATATTTAAATGACTCGTACCTGTCCTGAAATCTGTTTCCATGGAGAAAATACCCTCTTAACCCATGGGTAAAATATTTGAGCCCCCTTACATTTTTGCGTATGGGCGCCCTTGCCCCAGGCCCATCACTAGTTGGCCTGTGCGGTAATCAGGCCTTGCATTGAAATTTAATGATTCTTCAAGTTTTAGAATGAATATTTTCCCAGAAACATGTCAAAGATGCAGAAACAGTTATCCATCGATGCTTCAAACCAGCTTGAAATTTGCCTCCGACTATTTTCAGAATTCCCATTCTCATTGAAATTTTCAAGAATCCCTGAAAGTTTCCGTTTTACATGGTATGTGGACGCCCTTTGGTGTGGCGTAAACATTTCATCCCGTCAGCAATCACACTCAACAGGTGATGCAGATTCAACTCTAAGACAATTTAAGAGTGCACATAATTTTCATTTATGCGTGTAAAGTTTGCAATAAAAAAAAAACGCAAATGAGAAAAAAACGAAAAGATGATCGAAAATAACAAGTGAAAGTTAAAGACGAAAGGATGATCGAAAATAGCAAGTGAAAATTAAAGACGAAAAGCGATCAATTCGAAAAATTAGCGAGAATAGTGAGCAACTCTGCAGTCTGCAATGCAGTGAGTTGGAAATAACAGAGCTACCTAAAAAAAAGTCAAACGTCGTGAGTCTAAAAGCCACTCCTCCAAAAGCATGTTACAAACAAAACAAGCCCATGGCGGAAAATCGAGAGAATGTCGATGTAAATTTGTTGTTACGGAAAGGTCCAGTAATTAAAACATATTTTTTAAACACTCAATTTTTTTTAGTAAAAACTGAAGGAAAGTCATCGAATTTCCTTCCGTCCCGACCTCTGTCTCGTAAATTTTATCCAAGACGGAAAGTCTTGCACCCATGGACTCACAGTTCTCAAAGTGGACAACTTGGCACAGCACTAGAAAAGCACAAGAAATCTAAACTCAGGGGAAAACACTGAGATGATAAAGATGAGAGGAACCACAGCTGGAAAATTTCATTCCTGTATCAGCTTTGTATCAGCAAAAATGCCGATTTTGTATCAGATCGATAAGTTTTGTATCAGGTAAACTTGCTGTTTTGTAACAAAATCTTGAATTTTGTACAAGATTATTGCACAGTTTGAGGCAAATACAAAAAAATTGTAGCAAAAAAGTACATAAATAATTTTTAAAACCCAATTTGGTAACAATATTGTCATTTGAAAAAAGTGTGCAAAAACTAATTTTGGTAAATATATGATTAATCATAATACATTCTTAATTAGAATCTTCCTTTACTTGTTTCATAGCATTTTAATATTTATAATATTTTCATTTATAGCATTACATGACAGACAACACTTATAGCATTTAAATTTAAAAATGCTTACATTTATTGCATTCAAAACAAAAGAGAAAAAAATCCCTTTAATAACATATTTATAAAAAGATTCTAATTATTACAAAAACAGAGGGGGGGGGATGCTAGTATAAAGATGTGAGACTCTTTTCACTTCGATTTAAAAAAAAAAACACTTTTTGGGAATTTATTAGCTGTTTAAACTTGAAAAGTAAAGTTTCTCAATGCCAAAAACATTTCTTAAACAGAAAGATTTAAAAAATAAAATCAAGTTTTAAAAATTGCATGAATTAAAGATTTATTTAAAAGAAGTAAAAATGTTTATGCCTCAACATGTCATAAATATAATTTAGAAACCACATTGATAAGTTATTCAAACATACACAAACACAATATAACTCATAGATCTTGTTTAAATTTTCTCATCTTACATCAATATCTGAAATTTACTTTTAATAAATACAAATACAAATACAAATGTGACGACCAGCAACAGGCTCTGGGCCCAGCTAGGCTGGTCCTGGTCAATTAATTAGTCCCCAATGAAGATCAATGGCCCTCTTAAAGCTATCCACTCCCTTGCTCATTACCGCCTCTTCCGGTAAGCTATTCCAAGTGCCCACGACCCTGCTAAAGTAGTAGTTTTTCCTGATTTCCAAGTTAGCCTGAGATTTAAATAGCTTAAAACAATGACCCCTTGTCCTGCTTTCCCCGCAAAAATTTAATCCATTTACATCTTTCATTTTGATAAATTTAAATAACTGAATCATGTCCCCTCTGACTCTCCTTTGCTCTAGGCTATACATGTTAAGCCTATTAAGTCTGGTATCATAATCTAAATCTGAGAGTCCCCTTACTAATTTAGTTACCCTTCTTTGAACCCTTTCCAATACAAAAATATCTTTCTTCAGATAAGGCGACCAGAATTGCACAGCATACTCCAAATGAGGTCTTACTAAACTCCTATATAAAGGCAGAAGAACTTTCTTAGATTTGTTTGAAATAGATCTATTGATGAACCCAAGCATTTTGTTGGCTTTGTTACTAGCAATACTGCACTGTTGACTAAACTTGAAGTCCTGATTTATAAAGACACCCAGATCCATAACATTTTCTGCCTGATTTATGACTGAACCCTGTAAACGATATCTCATACGCTTATTTCCATGACCTAAGTGTAGCACTTGACATTTCCCTACATTAACTGCCATACCCCATTTATCTGCCCACTTAGTAATATGATCTAAATCCTCTTGCAGCTGTTTTACTTGTTCTTCATTTTCGACAATCCCCATAACTTTTACATCGTCAGCAAAACAATTCATGCTTCCAGAAATAAACAAAAGAGGCCCTAAAACTGATCCCTGAGGAACCCCACTTAAAACATCACTCCAATTAGAGTGATTTCCTCTCACAACTACTCTTTGCTTCCTACCAGTAAGCCAATTTCTTACCCAAAGTAAAGTTTTTCCTCCTATTCCAATGTCAGCTAACTTGCTGAGAAGAGCAACATGCGGTACCTTGTCAAAAGCTTTTTGAAAATCAATATAAACAACATCCACACATTTTTTGTTATCTAAAGCTGAGGTAACCTTGTCGTAGAAATGCAATAGATTAGTAGTACAGGATTTACCTTTCCTGAAACCATACTGCAAACTAGTCAACAGACTATTAGTCTCTAAGAACATCATGATCTTAATTTTGATCAAAGTTTCGAAAATCTTACAAATCACCGAAGTCAAACTTACAGGTCTATAATTCCCAGCAATACCTTTAGACCCCTTCTTGAAGAGTGGCGTTAAGTTGAAGGAGAATAGTTGAATTAAAACGTTCCATTTTCACTGACGAATAAAATCATGAAAGAAATGAATAAATAAATAAACTTCAAAGACTTTTAGAGTACTTAGTCTTTTGAAGATTTAAAAATCCTTAAAATGGAAGCTAAAAATGTCCCAAAATTTTTAATTAACAACTATTCTGCCATGCTAAGCGCATAAGTGGTATTTGCATCTGAGTTCAAAATGAGAAATTTCCGTTTAAAGTTTGGCGCCTCCTTGTATTTGATTCAAATGCCACTTTTTCAGATTTTTAAAGAAACTATTTCCCAATGACAAATGACCATACTTTCAAATTTGTTTCACATTGAAATTACACTTTATTAGTTGAACTCAGTCATAAGATTGGTATGTGTATGTGGCTCAAGAAACTGTAGGGGATATAGGTAAAAACAAATAGAAGAGACAGAATTAAACAGTAAAGATTTGTTACAGAAAGAAAGGCATTACTATACTTTTATCATAAAAATAAAAATAATAAAAAACTTGGCAGTTTGCCTATTTAATTTTGCAGCAAAGAATGCTATGCAAATGTTATGAAAAACTATCAATTTATTAGTTTTAACTTGGATTAAAGTATACAGATTGGTCATTCTACAAAAAACACACTTTTTAAGGTCCAGGATGGTTAGTTTCAAAAATATTTATTTTTAAGCACTTTTTTAAGAGATTTAGAAAAATATAACAAGTTTTGAAAATGATCAATACAAATTAATGATGCTATAAAAAATTTTAAATGTTTTTTTCACTGAACGGAGAGATACTTGTACAGTCCAACCATGGACTGCATGAAATTTTTAAACGTCCAGATAAGACGAATCTATGTGAATAAGGGGGAAAAGTAAAAATTTGATGCGCGTATTCCGCTCATTTGAATGAGACTGCTTCTGCAAAAGCTGACATCGGTAAAAAATCATAGACTGATGTTTGTCTTTCCATACAATCCGTGGTCAGACAGTATGCCTCCGTTACATGTAACAACACATTTTTTCTCATGTACTTTTTCATTTATTTACTCAATACAAAAAAATATAAGATTTAATAGTGAAATTTAAATTACTTGATGTTTTTTTAATAGGTTAAAAGAATTATGTTGTAAAATAAAAAAATCACTGTCAATGAATTACTGTCGCAGTATTTCTTGTATCCTCCATTCAGGATTTAATTAAGTAATAAAATTTACTACAGACGGCAGTACTGGCAGCTCATTACAGAGGTTTAGAATCACAAGTTAGCCCTTTTTAACTCTGGGTCTTCATAGTGAAGCAAAAGAACTTAGTGTGAAAGAATTTCAGCATTATTCTCTTGGAAGTCAAATAGGTTCGATCCGATTTAACTTGTATCCTCCGTTCTTGAGTTAAAAAGGAAAGAATTGTTTGTGTACAAAAAAAAATTTTATAGTTAAAATTGAATCACTTTTTTAAAAGTAAATTCTAAATAACATGCTGCGTTAACCCTAAATCAACCCAATGATCATAGCAAAACATATGTATTTGTATCCTCCGTTACAGTATGGATGTAATGGAGGATATACAATAAGAAATGGAGCATACAACATTCTTTAAAAATCCATTTTAAGAAAGATGTGTACATTTTAATCAGTTCAAATCATATTCTTCATACAAGATGCAATGTTTATTTAAATGAAACGTTTAAAAATAACATTTAAAATATATATTTACTATCTGTTACCCTCCGTTCACATCCAAAATTTTAACCACAAAAGAAAGTTACAAAATAACCAATAAAGAATGACTAACTATGCGAGAGTAAAAAGGTGCCTAAAAGGAACAATGTAAAGTAACTTTTTAAAAAATTGAAAATTTTTTTTTCATGAATTCCAATTTCAAAAACCTACATTTCTTGTATAATGATCCAGATGACAAATGAATGTAAATCTAATTTGGAAAAAAAAAAAAAATACTGAGAAATACTAAGTAGAAGCACCAAGAAAGATATGAACCAAAATCCACGTCATCCAGGTAGTTTAGAGTAACTTTTAAGAAAAAATCAGTAATAAAATGTAAAAGAAACAAAATCATTAAATGAAAAAAACTTACTTAAATCGGTAAATCCGTTCTTGATAACATTAGTTGATGCATCTGGAACATCCGAAAATGAGAGATCTTTTGAAGAATCTCTTACTGTTTCATTACACATAAAACCCATTGACTGAATGAAATTCATAATATCATTCATACAAGTGACGCTAGGCATATAATACACGAGGACACTTTCAGAACTCACTGTTTTAATACTGATCACACCTTTGGAGAAAAACAATTGATCTTCGTCTTCAGAAGACCACACTGTTGACCCAAATGACTGAATATGCAAGGCCACACACTTCAGTTTGTCTGTAAGATCAGCCACCTCCAGAATGGAAGCTTCAAAGCCCATATCATCAATAACATCTCTAAGCTCATTTGATTTAATGATATTCGGATCATACCATATGGAGGCCATTTTATCAGACAACGATACTGAAATTTTATTCACTCCTGGCTTTTTACCAACAAAATCTTCAATGTTATTTACACATGAATGACATGTCATTCCTATCACAGTGATTTTGGCAAATGATTCAGGATCTACATTTAACGGGACAGGTTCACACACAAATCCTAGTTCGGAAATTATTTTACATAATTCACTTTCACTAATATTTTTAGAATCATAAACAATTCTTGCAAGTCTTTCATCAAAAGAAACACGAATACTTTTCACAGCAGAATAGCTTAAGACATTTGACTCAATTTTACGAACGCAAGTGTTGCATGTCATTCCTTTTACTATGAAAGTACTTTTGATGAAGTTTGGTTTTGAAAGAATGGGAACTTCAAATCCCATATCTTCAATTTGTTCAGCCAATTGCATATCTGAAACTATATCACTATTGAATTCAATTTCAGCTGAATTTGTTTCTAAAGTCACCTGTAAAGCAGAAAACAATTACTAAATTATAGAAAAGTTTTTAAAATAATACAAATATTTAAAAAAGAAATTTCAATATCATACTTATTTTTACATCATACTTAAATTAAAAATTCATAAGGAACAATATTTTGTAAAGAATATATGTATAAATAAACTAACATAGCTATATTTCTTAAAGAAATCCATTTTATTAGCTTCACAGACTAAAAGGAAATGGATGTTGTTTTTTGTCTGCAAAAATGCTCTGAACAACTTGGGATAGCAATTTCACAATATCATGTGACAGAAGATTATACTTAAGAGGATTAATTTAAGGTTGTATTTTTTAGGATTACAAGACATAGTAAATCTTACTACAAAGCCTTCAATCCCTCTCTTTATCAGAATAAGCATAAATCAACAGATTTTCAATAGAATTCTCAAACAAAAAAGCCATTCATGTTAAAAAAAAAAAAAAAAAAAAAAAAAAAAAAACAGTAGTTATACACAGTGGCTTGCAAATATACAACTGAATAAAAAGTGATAACAATAAAAAAATCCCACTAACAAGGATATCTAAAAAAAAAAGGAAAAGAAACCTCCAAAGGTAATCGAAAAGGTACTTTATTTCAATTGAGGCAAAGGGATGTGATTCAAATGATTTTCAAGTTTTGAGTAAAACGCGTTTTAAGTTCAGCTCCTAGGTAGGGTTTCACTGAAATTTTTTTCTAAATCTAGAGCTATTAGTACTATCTCTTGCCCTAAAACAGAAGATAGGTTCTCCTACCATTTTTCACTGGTTATCTCCAAATTTTTAATTTTTGGCATTTACATCCCTTAGCTTCTTACAACCCAAATTTTGTACTTATCTATTTAATAATTAAAGGGATAAAACATGAAGAATTCTCAAATTTACTCTTCAAAAATTGATTCAGGGCAAATTTAACATAGCTGTCAGAATGGAAAAGATAATGCTCAAAATTTCTACTGCTAAGGGTATAAATATATTTAGAAGTGGGATTGGACTCTACTCTCTATTACCTCCAGTTTTTTTTTCTTTTTTTTTTTTTACTTTTCAAGCCTACCTGTTATACCTTATTTTAGTTAATTTTGGACTTTACACAGCAATACAAATACACAAAGCAGCTGCAATTTTATTTTATTTTTTAATATCTATGATTAAAACATTGCATATTGCACTGCAGAATTATGTGGAATTTTTTTTTTTTTTTTTTAGATTCAGCATTTATTATTTTTCAAATTAAATGACCAGTTAAAAAAAGACTTCTTGACAATTCACTAATTAAAGAAGGTTTCTAAAAACTTATGTACCTTAATAGTTTTCAGCATTTACATCTATTTTCAAATTAAAAACAAAATAAATACCACTTCACCTCTGTCTCACTAAATAAAAGAAAGCATTTTAAAAACTAGTTGAATTATCTGAAGTATTAATTACCACAATGCTCTTTACTCCATTTGCTATACTGATTTTATCTTGAATAGTTTTTACACAAGAGTTACAAGTCATTCCTCTTATTTCCAAGGTTATCTTTTTCTCCATTTTCAAATTCTGTAGTTCAGCAATGCAGACACAAAAGCGTGCCTTTCTTTCAGATATTATGCTTGAATGAACTTCCAGGAAGTTCTATATTTAGAGTAGTTTCAGATAAGCTGTTTGGCTGAAGAATATAAATACATCTTAGAAATGAGAATGAAACATAATCTAAAGTAAGGCTATATTATTACACAGTTTTTTATTTTAATCAGAATCTTTAACAACATATTGAAAAATCATCTTTATTTTATTATTCCAGATACATATATTTTTCATTAATCAGATTTTACAAAAAGAATTTGAGGAGAAAAAAATGAATCATTAATGCACAAAAGCTATCAAAGTCAAAGAAAATCATTAAATTAATTTCATGAACTACACCCCCCTCCCATCTGAATATCTTTACTTAAACTATATAGTGATAAGATACCTATTGATAAAAATAAATGAAAGTGACACAATATTTTTTTTTTACAAAGTAAAACTAAATGGTGGAAATATGATCTCATGAGAAAAACAAATAAAATGACTTAGAAATCAAACCAAACACTGATATGAGATAAAAATTGAATTTTCTTAACACATCTGACAAAGATAATCTGATTGATTAATCACTTTTTCTAATTCATGATTAAAAAGCGCACAAACATGCAAATAAAAACATTTAAAGAATTACTTTAGTATGTTTCACACTACAATAGACCCTCTCAATTATGAATAGCAAGAGGACCAGATATTTTGTCCCTTAAATAAAGGTGTCCCTTCTTTGGAAATATTTTAGTTGATGTATGTAGTATTTGCTCACTCGGTGTAATTTTAAACATAATTTTTACATTTAAGATCAAATACTAAAAAAGTTTCATATATAAATGAAATTTACAATTAGGAAACTTTCTAAATTTATATTATTTTATTAATTGAAAGTGAATCAAAAATTTTGTACTGGCACAGTTTTGTACTATACAGAAATTATTTTGAAGTAATTCATTACATAGATTTCCTTCATGCCATGTAATTTACAATGCAACACAATGTAAATTACAATTAAAATTCATGTTTCAAGTTTCATATACAAAGCTTGTTAGTAGCTGTGCACTCTCCATCGACCCTGAGCCTACTTTAATAAATTGCTGAGGGCTAATCATACATGTAAATTTCAGCAAGACTTTTTCATTACATAACTAGTTTCATTTGCATAACATGCTAATGCCACACTTTCATCAATTAATTTTTGGAGGAAAAGTGAAACTTTAAATCCGAAAAATTCAATGTCTTCAACACTCATACATTATTTTTTTCTCTGTGACTGTCTCTTAACTCCAGTACCCCTTAATTAGAGGCAAATAAAGTGTTTTTTTTACATGTATAGAACTTGAAGTTGGCAACACTGTTTGATATGTGTGCCATTTTGATAGCTGTCACTTGTTTTGTGTTCAGTTCAGTTTGCCATTTCATCATGAAGTTGGCAACACTGTTTGATATGTGTGCCACTTTGATAGCTGTCACTTGTTTTGTGTTCAGTTCGGTTTGCCATTACATCATGAATAGACAATAAGGCGGTGCAACATGCCACACAGCGCGTGTCACAATTGATTTATTGAAAGTAACGTTCGGTGAACGAATAATCTGTAATGAACCCGTGAATTGGCCTGCAAGATCATGCGATTTAACACTGCTGGACTCATGACTGAATAATGACATTAATTTACTAGTGATTTTTGCATTATTAATTTATATGTAAGTACCAATAACCGAAAGTTTGGACGCGTTAGCATTTATTTTTGTACTGATAGGGGTTTTAATATTTAATTAGCACTCCCAAATGGTGCCATTATCCAGTTTCATGCAGTGTCTCTATCCAACAATGTGTAATCATTGGAATAAATTGTTGCACCTAATATTTTAGGCATAATTTGGTTTTGTCAAACATATATTGATTATATAAAGCATTGTCATTGTGTTTTATGAGGCTCTTAATAAGATCTAGAGGCTGTATAGGAAGATCTATAGAGGCTCTACAAAAAGATCTATAGAAGTTCTATAAGATCTATAGAGATATAAGAAATAACCTGTATAGAGTTTTATAGAATTATGGCCCAATTTTCTATAGGACATTTCTATAGGATTCTATGAAAATAACTCTGTAGAATTCTATAAGTAAATAGAATTCTATAGAACTAATTTTATAGGGTTTTTTAGGAACCTTAATTTTGTTTGATGAAATTAAGGGTTTTTTAAGGGTTATTTAAGAAAGTACAAACCCTGGAAAATGTTAGTGACGAGCTCAGAATATTTTGTTCGTCTTAGATGAAACTATTATTTTAATGCAGGTATTATGCGAAAAAGCTTTAACACAAATAAACAGCAAACCAAACTTTCCTAACAAAATTTTCATTATAAAATGATTTTGTACTAACCGTGGCCTTTTTAAGAAAGTTCAGCACTAGATTAAATTATTTCCATTAATAAATTAAATACGCTTTTATTGCAATTATAATGAATCATAATTCGTTCAGGGTTTTCTAAAACATATCCTAATTTTAGGGACTAAGTGGCTCAAGTAAGTACATTGCCGCCTGCCTTGTCTAGTGGTCAGAGAAGCCCAACTGCGACAGGAAGGTCCGGGTTGGAATCCTGTCTCGGCCATGGACGTTCTTTCTCGCCTGTCCCTGTCCTTTCTTGTGTGAATGTACTGTTATGCTGTGAATAGTTGTGTACTGTAGGAGTCTGGCTTCACACCAAATTACGGTACAGTTGGAAAAGTGAAGCAGCGCACCCCAAATTGCCAGCCTAGCTGGCACACGACAACAATAGTAAGTACATTACCAGAGCTAGGAGGTACCAAGACTGCAATAGGACATTTCCATGAAAAAGTGGACATGAGGGTAAAAATTTCAAAATTGTCCTTTTGCAATAAATAATATGTCAAATTAAAGCTAATAATATGAGGATTATGCAGGGGCGCCGACTTGCAAAAATTATTGGGGGGGGGGGGGCGGACATCACCGGGGCTTTAAGGGGCTATGTAATCTTTCGGAGGTCCTCCCTCCCCCCAAAAAATGTTATATTTTTGTACATTGAAAATGCCATATTTTCTGGTGTACATAATTTTAACAAACAAACAGTATGTGTCATGGCGTTTTCGAAGTAAAATAATCTAAAAATTGGTTTACAAATTTTCTGGCTCAACTATATCATGTCACTTGTCTTAGTAAGAGACATATTTTTTTTTTGTTCTATTTTATGGGGATCCTTTCAGTGCCGTAGCTAGGCATTGATAGATATAAGATGGGACACTTGACTTTCATGGACGAGCACTATCAGAGACGCCGACTTTAAAAAAAATTGGGAGGGGGGAGGGGAGGAGAACAGCGGGGTATTGACGCGGGAATTTTTCTAAATATGAGATGAAAAATAGTGAGTTTTAAAGTTTTTTTTATAATCAACATTAGAGACCCAAAAACTCCACAGGCCTGACACATATTTTTTGGCAATGAAAAAAGGAAAAAATAAATATTAACGCGCACAGTATTTGTGTAAAAAGGTAATTTAATTTACGCATGTTTTTTTAAGACCCGTTGTTTTTTCATTAGTGATATCAACTGACATGTTCAAGCATAACCGCAGTCTCTCAATATCTAAGTCATTTTTGTAAAACTCAGTTAATTTTTCGAAATTTGTTTCACCTCTGCTTAATAAAAGCAAGCACTCTTGTTCAACTACAATGACCTGTGTGAGTCCAGGGGCGGACTGGCCACGTGTGAGATGTGGAAAATTCCACATGGGCCGTCCTTAACTCGGGCCGTTTTCTGTGCATTCAATGTGTACGTGCCGTGTTCCTCAATTTTATTTAAAAAAAAAGTTTTTAGCTAGGGCGGCCGTTCTTGTGTCGAGGGCTACAGCCAGAACTGCTCTTTTTTTGGGGGGGGGGGGGGGGCGGAGGGAGAGGAGGACAGCCGCTCCTTTTCCAACGGTCACTCTCAGGACGTTACTCTGTTCTTGCCTAATTATTACCGTATCTTGTTACGTAGGGAAAACGAAACAATGTCTTTGTTGGGTGGTCTTCGTCCGAAGCGAAGCCTTCAGGGTCCATGGGTGTCTCTCGTATCTGTTCGGGATTGATGTTTCCTGGAATTCTGGTAAGGAGTTTTATTGGGGGTGGGGATCTTTTTTGTGGCCATCTGAGACGATCTGAGACTGTCTGGGAAAAGATTACATTGAACCTTTTTCAAATGAAATAAGAGAAAGGCGCCATCCTAAGAATAGAATGAATAGGAGCAAAACGTCTGCTAAAAAGCTTTTTTTTTTCCTTTTCGTCCTTCGTTTTTTTTTTTTTTTGTTTTTTTTTCTTCTGTTTCCCAGCACTTTGCAATAGATAGATCCACAACTTTCTCAACCAATTAGATAATTTTGAGAACTCCACAATTTTGCCCTCGAGGAAAAAAACGAGTCATTTGTTATACACCGTGTTGACTGCTCAATGGGATTGCATGTGTTTTAAATTCAAGGGTGACAAGAATTTTTTTTAGGTAAGTTTAATATTTTTAATCATCATGTGCTTTTTAATTTTTTTTTTTTTTGGTCATCAGCACTTTAAATAATAAGAACTTGAACTGTCAGTTATAATTATAACAAATTGACGGTGTTACACAAAAATGGGTCAACCCACCAAGCAGTACTTTTGAGTAAATTGAGTTCTAAACTGAACTTCATAGATGGCATATTAATAGAAATCGTCTTTGTATCAGTATCACCGTATCAATCGTCTTTGTATCACCGTAGTGTATCAGTTTATCTGCCAACCTATGTGAATAACTCATTATTTTTTTGAAAATTTTTGTTGGATAACTCATTTTTGTATAACAACGTCCAATTCATCTATTTTCGTTTAGCAAAGATAACATTTATAAAAGTACAAACAGTATAAATATTTAAAACAGTGATTTTCAACATTTTTTTATCCGTCGCCCCCCTTACCTTTTTCCTTGAAAAAAGCAAATTTTAGAGGAACGTAAAATCGATATTAGGTATTTTTTGCATACAGTGAAACCTGTGTAAGTTGACCACTCGCGGTGCAGTACTTATAAAGGGCAGTAATGATTTTTTGAAATATTTTTTGTCATTTCTCGCATCGTGTATTCATTTTTTCGAGGAATTCACCCTTATTACTCTTTCTGTTCAACTAACTTTCATTGTTTAACATTATTGAAAGTGAAACCATAATTAAAAATACTATTCAAATAGTTTTATTATTTTTTCCTTGTTTTAAACTGTATTAGACGCCGTAGTTTTAGAAATTCCATATGTGCCAGCTAATTTTCTCTGGGTTTCTCCTTTTTGAATTCATTTTAATATTTCATACTTTTTATTAATTTCAAGTTCAAAACTTTCTTTTTGAAGCCTTTTTATGTAACACTTACAGCCCAAAGAGCAACAAGCTCGACTCTCTCAGTTCATAAAGGCAAAATTAAAATATCCTATATCTTAATCCCTTACACTCGAAATAAGCCAGAAGGGCTCTTTAGCAAGTCCATATCTGCGTACCCGCAGTGCGGGGGGGGGGGGGGGGGGCTCACTTCCTCAAGAGGGCTGACGGCCCTAGAAATTGAAGGAAAAAAACTAGCATTGAGACTTATTAACTTTACAAATAGACACTGGGCCACTAGGGAGATGCCCTACCCACTTTGTTGTAGAGGGCCCAAAATGTACAGATCCGGGCCTTAGCGCAATTCCAGAATTGCCAGAACCTATTGCAACTGAAAGAAAACACTTTGTACTTTTCTACTGACACCTATTTTTATTGAACAAAGTACAAAAAACTATCTCAAATAGAACAACAAATGAAAAACAAGTTTGGAGAATAAAGATCAGCATAAGCTTTATGCTGCTGTTTAGTTAGTAAATTGCTAGTCCGTCATCAAAGCATTAAAAACATTCTTGGAAAGCTATCAAATAATAATACAATAACAATAAATTAATAAATAATAAAATAATTTGCTGAAGAAAGTTAAAAAAAAAAAAACCAAGTGATAAACTTAGAAAGGTTTTTTTTACAATGCTCCAAACCAAATTTGGCGTACATTAGTGGTCAAGATAGACAGGTGGTCAAGTTACAGAAGTTTTCCTTCATTATATAAGATAGGACTAATTCCGTTCCTGACAAAAGAGGTCAACATAGACAGGTGGTCAACTCTACAGGTTTTACTGTACTTAATTTTAATTTAAAGCCTAAATACTGTACCAATTTTATCCAATTATTGTTACACACATTTTTTATGTTTTTTTTTTCAAGAGTAATTAATTTTTGAAGGGAGATAATAAACTAAGATTATTAATGTACTTCTCAAAGACAGCAGAACATTTTTCTCTCCCCCCCCCCTTTTTTTGGTATGAAATTTAGGATTTGGAAGAATAAAAAACTTGTGCAGTTTAAACTTGAAGAAAAAAAAAAAAAAACAAAGAAGAGAGAGAGAAGGGTTTGTTCCGGTAGAACCTGCCCTGAGTACAATTCGTATGCTTGTCCAAGATATGAGGATGTGCATGGCCCTCCTGAACTTAATTCATTTCTTTTTTACACTCATGATTTTTTGTTTAACCCTTTCTCAAGAAAATTTAGAAGCTCTCATGTTGATATCTGTAGAGAAGGACATTTTAAATCAAATAGATTCAGAGGATACCATTGATGCTGTTGCTCAACAAAGTAGACTTTTTTTGTAAGAAATATTAATGTTGTAGAAATGTGTTTTTTTCTCCCAATTTCTTTTATTTTTATCTTTAGTACCAAGTAGTCTTTAACGGATATTCATAATCTATTACTTTTAAGGAAAAAAATATAAGTTACATGCTTTGAAAGAAATGTTTTGATAAAATTAAAAAGGAATGTTGAAAAATCTAAGTAATTATTATGTCTTAAATACTGTAAAATTTTGTTTCCCTATCTTTTAAAGGGATACACTAAGTTATAGAAGAAAAAAAAATTAGGTTCTTTAACCATATTTTAAGTATTTAATAATATTTCATCTAATAATCTTTATTTTTGAAGTTTTTTTTCCTGTTAACTGATTTGTAATGCTTGTTTATAGATTTTTCTTTCTTAGCTAGATTGATAAGTGTGATTGCTTTAAGTGTTTTTGCCCATTTTAATCATAAATAATGTATCTATTTTTACTTATATTTTTAATGTTACAATCTTAAAAGCAAATCTAAAATTTCCGAATCTGAAATGCAGTATTCCCAGAAACTATTAGTTTTTAATTTATTAGTAGCACTACCATATTGCAACTAGTACGAAAAGTACATTTTTAAAAATCTTATCATCATATACTTTTCAATTTTAATGTTATTATTCAGTGTCAAATTGATAAATGCAATGTTTAAATTCGTTAAATAGCATACTTTCAAATTTCGATAAAATTTTTCCGGATAAAATGATAAGATTTAGCACTAATTTGGAATTTACAAAGTTATTATTAGATTTTTCAGTTTGACGAAATTAGGGCCTTGTATGAAAACATTTTCACTGATGTTTGAAGAGTAATATTAATTTTGTCATTTTTAGTTTATTACTCTTGAGTAACTTTTTTCAAATATTATTTCGTTTTCATTAATTTCGTTTAATTTATGTCATTAAAAAGGTTTAAGTCGGACCATTTCTGTGTTGTGCTTTCTTTCGTTACTCGATTATTATTTATTTTCAGCAAGCATGTAAACTCGTACAATAGAAGTATAAATAGTTATATTTTTGGTTTAAGCGGTTGAGTTTCACTTTGTTGAACATCTTCGTAGGTTAAACTCTAGTTGAGCACATTTACTTACGAAAATTGTACATCTTATTGCTTTTCCCAATACATTTCTTCGTTTTCACTTTAAATCTTGGAAGCTGATAAATAAATTGTTCTTACTTGAAAACGTTGTGTCAGTGGAATATTATTATTAAAGGCAAGTTAATATGTAGCATAGGCCACACATATACCATAAAGCACAAGCGCTGCCAGAACTTGCTTTCTGTGGAGAGGGGAGGGGAGTTTGGTCATAACCATCTTTACATGCATATAAACTACCGTATTAAAATTATTGGCAATATAAATCTACGTTAAAACCAAGGGCCTTGGGAGGAGACCGCAATCCCCCCACCCCAAGTGTATATCCCATGATTTTCACTTTAGTTCTTAGAACCTGACAAATAAATTTCACTCACTAGATAACATTTTGAGAGATACCTTTGAAAATCAGTTTTCTCACTGAGACAAATAGCGACTTTTTCGGGCGAAATTCTATTTTTTTTTTATTTATTTATTTTTTATTTTATTTTTTATTTTTTTTTTTTTTTTTTGCAGATTAATTCGGGCTTATCCGATATTTCCGATCAGTTCTCACTGTCTCATGATCTGTGATGTATTCATTCTAAACGGATATATTACGTTTGGTTTACATGAAAATTTTCATTAGTTTGAATACGTACAATACAATATCTTAAGAAAAGACTTTAAAAAAAAAAGATTTTTCTGAAGGGTAAATAGTACCGCTCATGGCCATATGAGGTAGTGAGAAGCAAGGGATGCAAGAGGAAAATTTGAAAATTTGGAGATAACCAGTACAAATGGTAAGTGGACCCCTCCTCTGTCTTGGGGCAAGAGATAGTACCAGCAGCCCTGGTAGGTGCCGCTGTACAGCATGATTTAGAAAAAATTCAATGAAAGCCTACCTAGGATGTAATCTTTATACGAATTTTACTCAAAACTTGAAAATGTCTGCTTACACCCCTTTACTTCTCACTGCCTCAAATGTATTACGTTTTGTTTTAAATAAGATTTTTATTCACTTTTACATAAACGAAATACTCTTAAATGCGGATTTTCAAAGAAGCCACACAGTTTTCACAGTGGTTTTTTTATTGCGTAGAGCAATTTAAGCTTGCAAATATTTTTGAGAAAGTTAGATTCTTGAAATATCATCTGTATATTATGGGCGCTTGCTGTATGCTTAGTTTAAATAAATGTGCCCACTAGTTTGCTTGAAATGAATAGTTAAATAAGGATTTCTGAAAAAAAAAAATCTAGGTATTTCAGTGGGGGGAGAGAGATGAGGGCTGCTGGGAGGAACCTTTTTTTTTTTTTTTTTTTGAAAAAACACACTAGAAACTTTTTAGGTTTGGAAAACTACAGCTAAACGTTTTTGGATGGGGCCGGCATGAATTTTTTTTTTCCACATTAAAAGTTTAGGGCCAGTCCGCCCCTGTGTGAGTCCAGTTGATGCAAATCATCCAATGATGCAAAATTGCACCATTTCATAAACCTCAATGTATTGCCTTTGGGTGCCTTGTAGTACTCCTTTGGGATTTTGGAAGTGTACGGTGAGCTGACTTCGTTGTTTTCATGCTTCTTTGGTATATGTCGATTCCGAGGAAGCGAAAAATCATCATTTTGTGAAGGTTTTTCTTTTAAACACAATTCCCAAAAGCATTTAAAACTATCACGCCTCCCATTTAATATACAAATCAAACCCTCATATATTTTTTCAAGATCAGCAACACTTAGATGAGCGGCGCAGCGCGGCCCAGAGGCGACAGACTTGACTTGTATCTTCGCGCACTGGAACAAATTCTAAGAGTGCTTATAGCACCGAAACACTATCATTTTTCACACGACTCGTTTTCAGTTAACCTGATTACTACCGTAATAATTATTCATTTTAACTCATTACTGAATGTATTTTGCAAAGAAAACTATCTTCAAACAAGGAAAATAAAAGATAAATTTGTGAGTTTAGAAAACAAAATATAACTATTAATTTTCATGATTTATTGGGGGGGGGGGGGCTCTGCCCCCTCAAAAATATTTTTGAGGGGGCTCGGGCCCCCTCAAGCCCCATGGAGTCGGCGCCACTGGGATTATGCAACTATAAAGAATATTTTCATTATAATTACTGTTTTTCATTTTTTAGGGCTTAAAGCTAGTGCAACATAAAAAACTTTCAGTTTGAAAAAATAGGGTATTTTCATTCTCTCTGAAACAAATACAAATAAACACAAAAGTGACGACCAGCAACAGGCTCTGGGCCCAGCTAGACTGGTTCCTAGTCAATTTACAATCCCCAGTGAAGATCAATGGCCCTCTTAAAACTGTCTACTCCTTTGCTCATTACCACCTCTTCCGGTAAGCTGTTCCAAGGTTCCACTACCCTGCTAAAATAATAATTTTTCCTAATATCCATGTTAGCCTGAGATTTAAATAGCTTAAAACAATGACCCCTTGTCCTGTTTTCAGTGCTAAACTTTAGCCCCGTAACATCTTTCGTTTTAATAAATTTAAACAGCTGAATCATGTCCCCTCGGTCTCTTCTTTGCTCAAGACTGTACATTTTTAGCCTTCTAAGCCTGGAATCATAATCTAAGTGGGAAAGTCCACTTATTAGCCTTGTAGCCCGCCTTTGAACCCTTTCCAATACATTAACGTCTTTCTTAAGATAAGGAGACAAAAACTGAACAGCATACTCCAAATGGGGTCTTACCAAACTTCTATATAAGGGCAGAAGAACTTCTTTAGATTTATTTGAAATAGATCTATTGATAAACCCAAGCATCTTATTGGCTTTGTTGCTAGCAATGCTGCACTGTTGGCTAAACTTTAAATCCTGACTTATTAGGACCCCCAGATCAGTAACTTTGTCTGCCTGACTAATGACTGAACCTTGCAAATAATAACTTGTACACTTATTTCCATGCCCTAAATGTAGCACTTGACATTTACCAACATTAACAACCATACCCCATTTATCAGCCCACTCCGTAATATGATCTAGATCCTCTTGCAGCTGATTTGCTTGTTCTTCATTTTCTATAGTCCCCATAACTTTGACATCATCAGCAAAACAATTCATGTTCCCAGAAATATTTTTGTGAATATCGTTCATAAAGACAATGAACAAAACAGGCCCTAACACTGATCCTTGAGGAACCCCGCTTAAGACCTCACTCCAATTAGAATAATTTCCCCTTACAACTACTCTTTGTTTCCTTCCGGTCAGCCAATTTTTTACCCAAATGAAAGTTTTCCCTCCTATTCCTATATCAGCTAATTTGTTAAGTAGAGCAACATGCGGTACCTTATCGAAAGCTTTTTGAAAATAAATGTAAACAACATCTACAGGCTTCTTATTGTCCAAAGCCATGGTAACTTTGTCATAGAAATGTAATAAATTAGTTGCACAAGATTTACCTTTCCTAAAACCGTACTGAAAACTAGTCAATAGATTATTAGTCTCTAGAAAATTTATTATCTTAATTTTCATCAATGTTTCAAAAATTTTGCAAACCACCAAAGTTAGACTCACAGGTCTATAATTTCCCGCACTCCCTTTAGACCCTTTCTTGAAGAGCGGTGTAATGTTAGCCAGCTTCCAGTCCTCTGGCACTGTCCCCGAATTATAAGAAGCATTGAAAATGTTTGCGATTACATCTGCTAATTCCTCTGCACATTCAACTAAAATTTTCGGATAAATATTATCTGGCCCCGGAGCCTTAGTCTCTTTAATTTTTTTCAAATGAAGTAAAACGTCATCCCTGGAAAATACAAAGTCCTCAAGCTGTACTATAGCTTGTGTCTTGTTGGTGTCAACTGTTGAGATACAGTTACTGTTAAAAACACTTGAAAAAAAGTTATTAAGAACATTAGCAATATCACTATCGTCCTGAATTAAAATTCCGTGCTCATCAACCAGTAGCCCAATATGACTATTTCGAACTTTCCCCGAATTAGCGTATGCAAAAAACCTCTTGGGATTCCTGTTTATGTTATCTGCCAGTCTTTGCTCCAACTCTCTTTTCTGAATCCGTACCAAATACTTAAATTTACGCCTTGCCTTACAATATTGGAGCCTATCTGCATTGTGACCTGTTTCTCTAAATCTATGAAAAGCAGCTTGCTTGTAATTTAGAGCGTCTTTAGTTTCCCTGGAGAACCACATTGTCCAAATTTTAGTGTTGACACCCTTTCTCCTAAAAGGAACATGACCCCTAACCGTATTCGCTAGATTTTCCTTAAACTCTGCCCACTGAAGATTCACATCGCTATTGTCCAATCCAGAAGAAAAAACTGCTTTCAAACTCTGCCGAAGTGCCACAAAGTCAGTATTTCTGAAATTGGGCACAAACCTAAAATTCTCTACTTTGTGCATATCAAATTTAATCCCAAACCTAATACTGTTGTGGTCACTATCTCCAATGTGTTCCCCTACACATAACCCCTGAACAGAGCCTTCCATGTCGCAGAAAACTAGATCTAAAATCGCGTCCTGTTGAGTACCCTGAGTTACAATTTGATCTAAGAAACAGTCACCAATTACTTTCAAAAAATCCTCTTCTCTGCTATTAGTATGGTAAAAATTATTCCAATCAATTCCTGGAAAATTAAAATCTCCCATTATGATGACTGACCCCTTGCTAGAAATGTCACTAATAATACTAAACATCTGTTCGTCTTGACCCTGGCTTAAGTTGGGTGGCCTATAAATATTCCCCAAACGTAGTTTTTTGCCCTAATTACTAATCAACTCCATCCAAATCATATCAATCTCATTAGGTTTATCATTAATTACCAATTCATTGCAAATTAAAGTGTCTCTGACATAAAATAAAACCCCACCACCTCTTTTACCTACTCTATCTTGTCTAAACAAATTATACCCAGCAATAGATAATAAATCATCATCACTTTCGGTAGCCCATGTCTCGGTAACTCCAATAATATCCAACCTCTCGTCTATAATTATGCTTTTCAATTCTTCCATCTTGTTCCTAATACTACGAGCATTTGTATAAAAAACCTTAAGTAAGCCCATCTTACTTTTATTTAATGCTGCACGATTGTTTGAATCCCAAGTGTTAAAATCTTTTCTTTTATTAGCCACCCTATTTCCGTTTCTACTAAAATCCCGATAGTTAGTACCCTTTCGAATTCTGCTCCTTAAACCATGCCCCTCATTCCAACTTAGTTTTTTGATTCTGAAGCCTCTAAAACCAAACCACTAACCATTTTGACCCCTGTAGAGCTCAGATGTAGGCCATCCGTAGCAATCCAATCTCGTTTACATCTACTCCACACATCAATAAACCTGATACTACGCTTAACGCAAATTTCCTCGAGTACCAGGTTCATACACCTAGCCCGTTGGTTTAACCAACTCCTATGCACTCCATACCTGGGAAGCAAACCAACCACTTGGACATTTGCCGAACAGTTGGTTGCTTTGTCCAACAGGGAATCCCATTCCTTTGTAAACTCATCATTGTTACTATGGCCTACATCGTTAGTTCCCACCCACAAAGTAACTACATCCTCTTTATTAAATACCCCCTTCTTTTCAGCAACCCTATTTACATCTCTCACCCGAGCCCCTGGCAAACAACATCTAGCCACCTTACGTCTAACTCTGCCTATTGAGTTTCCAACCTCACGCACCATTGAATCTCCCAAAATTATACCCTTTGTTTCCCAGTCAGTCGCCTCAGCAATAACTTTCCCCTTTACCTCTGGAATTTTTCCACTATCTAACACACAGCTAATTCCCACATCCTTTTTACTAACTTCCTCCTTTAATTCTGGAATATTCCCACTATCTAACACACAGCTAATGCCAACCTCCTTTTTGCTAACTTCCCCCTTTCCCTCTGGAGTGTTTACCCCATCTACACGCCTACAGCCTAATGCTAACTCACCCTCCAAAGTAAGCATCCTGAACTCTGATTTCTGAGAGTTCAACACAATTTGTGCAAATGAAATCCTTCTCAGACTCATCCTTCCCCTTAAACAAGCAGAACATCTGACATAGGTCACAATACTTCAAACAGTAGCATTTTTATTTTGTGTACATTTATTGTCATTTCTGACCTTTGACTATCTTTTAAAGTACTTAATGTTTGCTAAAAATACATTAAAGAACATTTGTAATACAAGTATACTTATAAGGTCTGTCTGACACACCCGTCACAGAAAAGATGCTTAATATAGCATAGCAAATGCAGTATTCCATGAAAAAGCATGAAATTTCATAAAAGTCTAGTTATTGTGCATCTGATTAAGTATGACACAAAAAAATTTTGATTAAAAAAAATTAATATGAAAATTTTGGTGTGACGGGTGTGACAAAAAGTTTGTGACGGGTGTGACAAAATCATTGTGACGGGTGTGGCAACACTTGAAACACTTTCTAAATTTCAAAACAGGGGTCGATCCAGGTTTTATTTTTTGGGTCCCCATTTTGTGAAAAGGCAAAATATTTTTGTGAAATTTCGTTATTTTTGTGAAAAAGCAAAATATTTTTGTGAATTTTCTTTATTTTTGTAAAAAAGACCTTCTCGTGATTTTTTTCTTGGAAAAGATTATATTAAAGCATTTTTAGCTGTCGTATCGTTATAGAAAAGCCTTAGACAGGTTTCAGGGGTGATTGCAAGTTCTTGAAGAATACCTGAAAGCTGTCAAGAGAAAATGCGCTGGGGGAGGGGGGAAGTAAGACCATTAACATTTTATTCGTAATTTGACACATACATTACATTTATTGCTTTTTACAAATATACATATGCAAGGCACACTTTCTTAAGGTGAAAGTCTCACAACAGATTTCCTGTTTGCCCCTTTCAAATACTTTAAGAGCAATGAAAATTGCACATGCTGCTGAACGTAATGATAACTCCTAATAAATACAATATGAACAGACTCAAAGATATCACATATTTCTTAACACAGAAGTGTTAAAGATTCCATGTATGTGTTTGAAAAACTTAAAAGTAATTAAAACCCAAAATAATACTGCACCAGCATTCAGCGTTTAATTTTTTGACTTTTGACGTTCTTACAGAGTAGGTATTTCGTTTAAAACTTTGCAATTTAGTGATGTTAATAAATATATAAGAAATTTTATTTGTTTGCCTCTTAACAAGGTACAGTAAACATCAAAAATGCGAAAAATTCGTTTACCATTGCCGATGTAAGGAAATTAAGATCTTCAAAACAAATAAAAATATAAAAACAGCATGTAAAATAATTTTATTTTAAGTTATTTAAGAATTGGATTTTGAAACTCAACACAAATTAATACTAAATATATATTGTGTAATCAAAGTAAAATTTAAGATTTTCCTGAAAACAAGCTACCAATCACAAGTGTCCCTCTCCCGTCCCCCCTCTGACGCTCTCAAGCAAAAACACCTCACGCAGCAAGCAAAAAGATAAGATGGGGGAAGGTGGAAGAGGCTCCCGCGTAGATGCGTACACATTTACGGTTAAAAAATATTGTGAAAAGGCTGCCTTTTTATAAATTTTTGAGAAGGGGCTGCTTTTACGACGCGGAATTTTGTGAATGGGGCCGCTTTTGCCATGCGGAATTTTGTGAAGGGGCCGCAAAGCGGCCCCAATTTGGCGCTGGATCAACCCCTGCAAAATAATTCCTAAATTTAATAGAACAGTTTACATACTTCTTTTTCACAAAAAATTAAAAAATAGTAATAAATCCTGAAATTCAAAACATTTGAATTTGGCAAGAATTGTAATTATTTAGTATTTCATTTTTCTTTCATTCTTCATAAATTTTCTGATAAATACAAATTATAAGATTAATTTTATATAGACATAACTGTGCCATAGAATTAAATGTGGTTTACATTTTTAAGCTGTAACTTTATCTCATATAACTCTATCTCTTTGTGAAAGATCTTTTGTGATTCTGATGGTGAAGAGATCAAAGTTTCTTTCCTACAACAGAAGCTGTTTTTCTTCAATATTACATCTTTTTACGTCACAGCTCATCAAATACTACAGTCAAAGGCAATGTTGTCATCAAGATGGGACAAATCTATCACAATAGAAGGCATAAAATCGTTTCACCACCCTCAGGTGTGCGATTCTACAAATCTTTTAATTGGAAAGACTGCCAAGTCTACATTGAAAAAAGTAGCTGTCACTTCAACTCAAAAAAGAGTAGATCTTTTTCCTAGCAGGATCCGACAACCACCTGAGCTTACAATTGGTGATTTTGTTTTGGTTTCACTTACCACTACAGGCAGCAGTACGAAGCACTGAATAAATAAATTGTATTATGCTACTGTTTTGGACATTGACATCACGAAAAAAGAAGAAGTAAGTTTAAAATATGTGCAGGCTAGTGGACCCCATTGGATTTGGCCAGAAAAAGAAGATATTTCATCTGAAAAAATATCAGTAATTATTAAAAAAGTTGCTCTACCAGCCCTTGTAACAAGTAGAAGCCATTATAAGTTCTAAAACAATGGTACATATAGATATAGGATTTAATTTCTTATAAAATGTAAGTATATATTAACTATTGTCAAGCTCACTATTTGTATGTACTCTTCTGTTTGTCTGTACTCTTCTTTAAAAAGTTGCTCCACAAGCCTTTGTAACAAATACAGGCTACTGAAAGTTCTAAAACAGTTGTATGTATGTTTATATAAGTGTTATTTCCAATAAAATGTAAGTATATGTTAAGTATTGTCCAGTTTAATAGTTGTACTGATCACTGTTCTTCAAAAATTTGCTCCTTAAATTCACAACTTGGCACACTGTCACACCCGTTACAAATTGTCACACCTGTCACGCCAGAAAAAAAATTCCTACGAGGTAAAAAAATTTAATTGTGCTATAAATCTTGTGTTTTAAGTTTCATCTGAATCTCATTCAATAGAAAAAAAATGCTACAGAAATGAAACATTAAAAAATTCACAGGATATTGTACGAATGCAAAGGTAAGTGAAAACTCATGTCCCGAAAACGTCACACCCGTCACAAAATTTAAAATATTTTTAAAAAAAAATTGAAAACTTCCACAGTTTTATTTTAGCTTAATTATTTAAGCAAATGCATAGGTTAACATCATTTAAATCTTTGTTGGTGTTTACTAAGTTATTAACTGGGTAAAACTCAGATACAACTCTCAAAAATAGCGTCTCAACGTCACACCCGTCACAATGGAAATGCCCAATATACAGTTAAATTCTGTCAGAACAAATCCCAATACAATGAAGTATCAGTTTCGATGAAACAAATTTTCAGGGTACAGATGTGATATACTCCCCCCCCCCCCCCCCCCTCATTTGGCGACATCCGATTTTTTACACAAAATTGAAATATTTTTTCTCGCCAATGGGGCGATAACTTTTTAAGCATGGCATCTCTGGCTAAACTAACCTGTATTTGGTAACCAAAAGACAATCTTACATCTGTTCAAAATTGTTTACTTGTTAGCAGTCTACGTTGGATAGATTCTTGTTTTTTCGTGCAATATACCTTATTGGAAAGCTTATTTTGTGTTGGTTTAGATTCAGTAGTTGTGTTTTGATGAATGAATATTAGAAAATGCCAGTTTCTTTAAACTTGACCGTTAATTAAGAGTAAAATCTAATTTGGGGTGTGTCTCAGTAAGGCGCATTGTTTCATATGTTGTGCGTAAGTTTTTATTTTAGAATTTAAAAAAAAAATCCTCACTTCCGAAATTCTTAATGTTTTTACAAAATCTTGAGGGTTTCTTGTAGTTTTCGACTTTATATTTACTGCATGTAAATTTGTTTTACAAAAAAAGTACAGTTATTTTATTTTAAAAGTTAATTCTTATCGATGCCAAGAACTATTTAAGCATATTCTGTAAACGTGCCTCCGTTAGGTACTGAATTCCTGAAAATAAGATGACTCCGATTCTATAAAAACATGAAGGTGTTATTTTTTGTAAAATATAGTAGATATTTTTAGTAGGTATTTTGAAAGCATTTTTGGATAGCAAATTAATGTATGGTATTTTTGTATTGTTTATGCTTGGGATGTTCTGTCGAGACATTTCGACTTTTCATACATCAAAATTTGAATAACTAAGAGTTTTTTTTTTTTTTGGCTGAAATAGTTATATTTTGGGGATGTTTTCTGCTTTTCGCATATTGAATCGCTTTGCTCTTTGTAGTAGAATATGAGAATTGTTTTTGTTCCACGAAATGCATGTTGGAAAATAGCTTTTATTTATATTGGATGGCACATATTTCTTTGGTGAGTTGTGATAGTAATTTGTTAATTTAAGCATTTTAAATACCTACTAGTAATTTTTCTTTGTGTACAAAAACTTTCCAGTTTCTGGTATTTTTGAAGCAAATATTTGCAATGTTTTTTGTTGTAGTTTTATGTTGTTTTTATATATTGTCTTCTGTAGTGCTTTGATCATGTTTTTTTATCTGAATTTTTCCTGTTGGTGCTAAAAAAGCATCGCTAAGAACAATGTATGACACATGTCGTCATACATCGTTTTCTTGGCACCAACAGGAAAAAGTCGCCAAGGTTGGGGTATATGACATTAATTCCATTTTTTGCCCTGATTTAATTTCTGTTACATAGCTCGAATTTTATTGCAACGCACAAAATTTGCGGTCCTGTAAAGTTTATTGTAACACAACTTTACTGTATTTTTAATGTCCAAAATATCTGAATTATTGTTGTCCATTATAAATACTGCATGAGTTAATCATTTTTGTGTCATACTTGATCTTAAATAGCTTTTAATTATTTTAATTTTGATAATGAACCATGCTCACTAATTGTGGAAACAAAAGCAAAGTAGTAAAAAAAAACTGAAATGCACTTTTAAAAGACTACATACTCAAAAAAAATTTTAAATAATCTTTTCACTTCAGTACTCTCTCACTGCTATAAATTTGGAAAGCAGCATTTGTCTGACTTTGGATCTCTATCAAAAGTTTCAACACAGAGGACATAAAAATATCAAATAGTCGACTTAGTAAAAGTTTATAAACTTTCACTGAAAAAATTATTGTACTACACACTGTCCAATTCACTTATAACATGCATGAAGGGAACGCAAAATTTGCTTCGTAAAAACAGGTTCCCAATAGAAAAAATCACAAAAATTTATTCTTGCTTTGTTAGCTGTTTTCTTTTGTGCAGTACCAAAGAAGTTGGCTAATTTGCTTTGAACTGTCTTATGCAGTGGATTTTCTCTACCTGAACTCTAATGTAAACAACTTGACATTCTGAACACATTTTGATGGTCCCAGGGAACACATATGCATTAATTCCGTCTCCCTCTAAAATAAACAACCCCATAATTAGAAGACTTTTGTTCAGTCCCATGAGTGTTTAGAATAGAGAGAGTCAACTGTCGTCTCTTTCTTGTACTCCTATTACTGATTTTTTAAAAAGATTCTTGGCCCAGAGAAATATTATTCTTTGCACCCCGGCTTCGGAAAAAGTTTGAAATTCTTCTGCACATCATAAGCATCGACTACATTGAGGGTAGTGGAAATTATTCACATTTGTTATTACTGTTTGCGCTTTCATTATTTTTTCCATCTGCTTTAGCTTGAGTTACTCAGGGTGGCGACAGGAACAGGAAAAAAAAAAGTTCCCCGACTTTTCGCTGATTAAGTTCACCAAATTTCCCTGATTTACGTTACCAATGATAATGGTTTCCCTTCTTTGTCCTACCTGAAAAGCATTGCATATTAAATAAAATGCAGTGTTTAAAATGGTTTAAGCTGCTAATTAAAAATATATTTTGAAAAGATGCTCCTTTTTTTGGCAAAAATAGTTATTAAATTATTGACAGAGAAATATTATAGGAAAGCTAAAACAAATACTTTATACTCCCAGGAACCAGTTAACATAAGAATTCTATGAAATTATAAAAAACCACTCTTAAAGACATATCTAATCATGATAAAACTAAAAAATTTAAATGGAAATAATCTTGAACTTAAGTATAAGCAGTATAATTGTTACTGCAAGAGTAACAAGTGATAGTTAAAGTATAGAAGTAATGTAGTTTTAAAGTATAGAAGTGATGGTAAACGGCAGTATCTGAAGAAATTAGTTTTCGAGATATTTGAAGAAATGTGTGGTGGATTCAGTACTAACAATGGGAAAATGTTGGAATTAGGCGTTTTTTCGCGCCTTTTTTTCAGCGGAAACCAAAAATGTACAATAAAGGCAATGTACCATAGATGACAAAAATGCAAAAATAAAAAAGAAAACTGTGCAGTTTCTGCCCTTTACCTGCACATAGCAGAATAGACATATTTATGTAAAATGAATTGAATATGATCAACAACCAGTCATATTAAGCTATTCTCTAATCAAGAACTTAGGTTTTAATGAATGAATACAATATTTTAACTATTAAAAAATAATAAAAATATCTACTTATGTACACAACTTGATTTCAAATGATTTCATTAGTTGCCGAAAAAAAATCTTAAATTACTTTAGTTACGAACAACATTGAAATGCAAAACCAATTATTAATTCCAAAATGTATAAATGTATATGTATATGGTTTTAAAATAAAAGAGTTTTAAAGTCTGAAAAAAAAAACCTTCGAGAAATCTGAAGTAACAGGGAATAATAACATGGCAAAAAAACAAATTTGATTTTAAGTCAAAATTAATTTAAGCAATTGAATAAAAAATGCCAAGTGATAACTTTAAAGATTTTTCCAGCATTAATTTAAAAAACAAAGATCCTTTCTTGAAATCGTGATATAACAGTATGCTAGTTACTTCAAGACAATGAGTAAAATCCTGGGAGCAAATTCATTAATGACTGCTTCTTCTAAGCCTGTTAGGTTGTTTATTTTACATAGCATGGAATGCGCGAAGGAAAATTCAAGCTAGGTAAAATAAACAACTTTACACACACAGAATCAATCTTAGGAAGCTTATCCTAAGATTGAATACTTTGACCTTCAGGAAAAAAGATGCAAATATTCGCCACTCTGTATAATCGCACCTCATTAATTTTACTTTTTTAAAACAAATAATTGGCGGAAAATTTTTAGGTAATCAAAATACTTCATTTTGCCAGGAAATTTTTTTTTTCTTCATTTAATCAATTTTCCCTGATTTTTTGTTATTTTTCCAAAATTCCCTGATATTTCCCTGAGTGATGAAGTTCCCTGACTTTTCCCTGATCTCCTTGATTTCCCTGATCTGTCGCCACCCTGTTACTTGCATTAGGAAGTGAAAACATTTGCGTGAACAAATAGATATTTTTCAAATGCTTCTCTACTTCAAAAAATTAAGAAAAAAAGGCTGTCATCACTTGTTTTCAGGAACTAGGACCAGGGCCAGATTTGGAAGTGTGGAGGCCCCTAATCAGGGTTCGAAAAGATCATCACATTTTCGAAAATATCCTATACTTTGATATATATCCGAATATTTTGATATATATGTATATATCTGATATTTTCTACCCGTGAAAGTTAGGATATTTTGTAAAAATTTTATTGTGGGGGCCCCTTTGTTGTGGAGACCCCGGGGAGGTAGCCCTGCCTGCCCTCCCCTAAATCCGGCCCTGACTAGGACTCATCCCTAACTTTCAGTTGACTTCGAAATGTTAAAGCAATTTCTACAAGAAAGTTTAAGCTGAGCTGAAAGTCAATAGAAATTTATGAATCACTAAGTATTGCTAACTTTAGGCAGGTTTTGGTCAATAAAAGCGAGTTGGGCCCTGCAGACTTAACTTTGTATCAATCAAGTATTTTGGATTTCCTCATTAAATCAAGGCTCATTATAAGCAAGTTTGACTGAACTCACTTAAAATTTGACCAATTTGGTACAAAAAATGATGTTGTAAGGATCTTTCAACAGAGCAGTTGCAGTTCTTCTCAACACTATAGAGAAGTTTGGATCATATTTTGAGGGTACAGATGTGATATACCCCCCCCCCCTATTTGGCGACATCCGATTTTTTGCACAAAATTGAAATATTTTTCTCGCCAATGAGGCGATAAATTTTTAAGCATGGCATCCCTGGTGAAACTAACCTGCGGTTGGCAACGCGAAGGCAAACTTGTTCGAACTTGTTTACTTGGGTTCTTGGTTTTACGCAGGAGAGATACGTGTTGTTTAGTGCAATATACCTTACAGGAATGCTTATTTTGTGTTAGTTTAGATTCAGTAGTTGTGTTTTGAAGTAAAAACATTAGAAAATGCCAGTTTCTTCAAACTTGAAGGTTAATTAAAAGTTAACTCCAACGTGGTGTGTATCTGTAACGCGCCATTATCAGATGATGTTTTGTTTTGGACTGAGTGTGAGGATTTATACCATAAAAAAGTAAGTTCTTTATTTTAGAATTCACATAAAAATTCTCACTTCGGAAATTCTTTGTTTTTTACAAATCCTTGAGGGGTTCTTGTAGCTTTTAACTTTATTTTTACTGTATGTTAATTAATTTTACAAAAATAGTTCGGTTATTTTGTTCTAAAAGTTCATTCTTATCGATGCCACGAATTATTTAGACATTAACGTGCCTCCTTTAGGTACTGAATTTTATGTTAACAATTGAAAGTTCTTTCGGTTGTACTCTTAGAAATGCTGAATTTTATTAATAAATCTGCACAATAATGGTGCATATTTCACACTTAAAACTGTGTCATTATTGTACACTGAACGGAAGGAGTCGCCCTTGGGTGTACATACACATGAATATGCATAATATACATAAATATACATAATTGTGACCATACTCCGACTGTAATGTATATTAACAGTCGGAGGGATAACGGACCGAGCGGAGCGAGGTCCTGGCGAGCCAGAGGTCTCATAGTACTTTCGTAATGAGACCGAGGCAGGGCCGGCGAGCCGAGGTCTCATTACGAAAGTACTATGAGACCGAGGGCTCGTATCCCGGAGAAATGATGAAAAAACAATTAATGCATTAATTTCGACTTGTAATTAATACAATAATTTATTTCATTGTATTTTAATATGTTTACAAAAAACCCCGGCCCTGTACATTTTTGAAGCATATATTCGTGATGTTTTTTGTTGTGCTTTTATGTTGTTTTTATATATATTGTGTTCTGAAGTGCTTTGATCATGTTTTTTTATCTGATTTTTTCCTGTTGGCGCTAAAATAGCATCGCTAAGAACGATGTATGACATATCTCGTCATACATCGTTTTCTTGGCGCCAACAGGAAAAAGTCGCCAAGGGTGGGGTATATCACATCAGTTCCTTTTTGAGCAGCAAAAGGTAAGTTATCAGTCTTGGATGAGCAAAATAAATTTTAGCATCTTTTTTTTAATTTTTATTTTAAGGAACAAATGACTTTGAGGGGAAAAAAAACACCACATATATTGTGGTTAGAAGCAGTCTTAAAAAAGGGGCAAGATGTTTTCCCAGACTTAGATAAAGTAACCAAATAGTGACACTGAATGTGATTTTAGAAACAACAGTTTGTAGATGCTTTTAGACCTACATCAAAAAGTATTACTTTCCATAATAGAAGACATGACAAAAAAAAAAAATCTCTATAATAACAATGCATTTTAAGAAAAACAAATACTTAGGTTGGATGAAGATCTCAGTTCTTTCTTCTGAATTTCAATATAGTTTAAAATGCATTATATACAATACATTATATAAATACGTTTTACAAAAGTCTTCGAAAATGCTACATCTGATAAAGATCAATAACATTTATTGATTTTCTGGCGACGAGTTTCGCTGATCATTTTAAGTTTTCATCTGCTGTCAGATTATTCAAACAACGAATCTAATCAGGTCTGCTATCGAACATAACCTAGAAAATTAAAACTTGACTGTCACCATAAGGGTATAAGTAAAACCCATTCCCAAGAAAAGTTTAGTTTGATAAAATTATTTCCTGGAAAAATAAAATAAATAAATAAACTCTTTAGTTCAAACAAATGTATGAAATATCGTCCAATGTTTGAATTTATAAGATTTTTCTTCCTTTGATGCACTGCTCTTTTATTTCACATAATGAGAAAGCTTTGAATAACCTAATGATAAACCAACTAAATAACCTAATGAAAACACAAACTATCAAACGTGGACTTTCATAATTTCCCGTGACTGGCACAGCGTTTCACTTGAATACCTCAACATATATCTTAGAATAATTCTCATTCAGTGATGAAACAAAAATCCTACTGACACACTTTTTTTTTTTTTTTTTTTTGATACACAAAGAAAAACAAAAACTACTTACAAGAACGAAAACTATTATGTTGTTCAACTAACCATATCCTATTTTTTTTCTGGGATTTTAGCAGAAATTTGACAACAATTAACTTATCTGTCAATGCAAGCACGTTGCCAATCACATAATTTTCACTTTTATAAAAGCAAAAGTATTTCGATTTCGATTCCGAGTCACAACTGACTACAACTGTATTTATGTCGAGGACTGCATACTAAGTGCCTTGCCTCCATTATTTTTTTTATACTGACAGGTGGCAGCACCATCCATCGGATCGAAAAGTTGAATGAGAATTTAGAACTAGACCAGGAGCTAATAGCTACTTGGTGTTAGCACCCCCAGAGGTATCGTTTCTCTTGGAGGACATTGAGACCACGAGCATATTTAACGTCGCCCAGTCCCCTTTAATGACGACGGTGGATCTTCGACCATCGAGGTTCGAACTCAGGACCCTCCGGCCCCGAATCCGACACTCTACCGATCGGACTACCACGGCCCCAAAAGCAAAAGTAAAAAAAAAAAAATTAATTTGAATTTTGTCATCTTGAATTCAAATTATGTTTTTCGCAATCACGAGTGTGTGTTTGTATGTGTGTGTGGGGGGGGGGGTATGTGTATGTGTGTAGGCATTTGTGTCTGTGTGCAGTCATGAGTGTGTGGGTCGTTTGTGTATGAGTGTTTGTGTGCGTGGGGGCGGGGTATGTGTATGTGTGTGTAAGCATATGTGTTTGTGTCTGTGTGCAGGCATGAATGTGTGGGCAGTTGTGTGTATTTGTGTGTATGTGTAGGTGTCTGTATGCATGCGTGTGTGTATGTGTTTGTGTATGTGTGTAGGGGTATGTGTGTGTATGGTGGTGTTTGTGTATGTGTGTGTAATGTGTTTGTGTGTGCGTGTGTGTTGGTACGTGTATGTATGCTTGTGTGTGTAGGATATGGAGGCAACCTGGAGACGGTTTTCGCTAGAGGAACAGCATCGTGAGTTCGGCCGACGCGACGGGTGGTGCTAGCAGAGGGTGGCGCCGCGCCGGTGGGAAAAATGATAGCACGCTAAAAACAGTCAAATGAAAGCAATAAGCAATCGTGATTGCTCAAAAAAAAAAAAAAAAAAATTGAATTCTGAAATTTTGAATTCAAATTATGTGTTTCGCAATCACGAGTTGCGACAAGACCCTACTCATTGAGGTTATTGTTTGCAGAAACTAGAAACGGCTCCTGTCCTCCCAAGCCTGCTCCTCCTCCTGGGCGATTATCAGGTGATAGTTGTGTGTGTGCGTAGACCTGTGTGTAAATATGCATGTAGGCGTGCGTGTGTGTAGGACATGGACGCCACCGCCCAGGAGAAGCGGATTCCGGGTTACAGTGCTCAGGACCATAGGAACCGCGCCTGCAGAGGCCGGTGGTGCTGCAGATGCTCATGGTCCAAGCATAAAAAGGAACCGAACCTCAAAGTCGGTCAAGTGAGAACAATAAATATTTGCTCAGAAAAAGAAAAAAAAATGGATGGAGGGTGCACATCAGATACTTTAAACTAAGTCCTAAGCTAATTAATCTTTTCCTTCGTGGCAATTGACAATAAAGTTGATAGCACTGAAATTTGAACATGCGAAATATCCAAGACCACAACTCAATCGTTTCCGAATGCTTGCGGAGGCCGGTGGGACTAGGTGGGACCGGAGCCTGTCTCCGAATGTAGCTTTTGAAATAGAAATAAATAAGGCTGCGTTCGGAAATGATCCACCGGTTACACCGCATGGTTAGTCCGGTGTGGTTATGACGTATTTGGAATTTCTCCAGGAATTCCGGTAGAACAGCTGTGTTTCCGAACGCTCGTGGTTAAACCGCGGTAATTCTAGTTCAGCAGCAAACGACACTCCAATCAACGCGTAACTTTCATAATAGGCAAGTCACGTGCATTACGATCAGAACATGAAACACGACCGGATTGGCCAACACAGACTTTGTGACGTTTGTGATCTCGCTAACCGCTTCCAGACAGCGGTGCCACAGGTTGCTACCAAGTCGACCGCCAGAAAACAACCGCAGTGTTTCCGAACGCGGTTAAGTGACGTCACCGGTTCCACCGCAAGCGTTTCCGAACGCTTGCGGTTGCACCGAGGCGACCGATCCGCGTTTCCGAATGCACCCTAATAGTATGTGCTTGAGTTGTTTACTACTACTTCTTCTTCAAAACTTGAAAGTTGAAAATTGACACATTCGTAAGGGAAAAGTGATGACGAATTTTTTTTTCTAGCGATGGTGCTTAATGAAAATAATTCATAGGCTTCTTTTAGGTCAATAAATTTTGCTAATAAAATTTTACTGTCAATCCTCTCACATTGACTGCTTCGATGTTATGCATTTTGCTAGCAATTTTATCATGTTGTGCCAATGTTATACTGCTAGAAACTTTGTTAAGGTTTGTAAAGTTGTACTTAAACGGAAGCTGAAATCCTCTTTCTCAAATACTTGATTAAAAATCTTACGAAGCAGCCACCTTTAATATGCTTATGAAAATTATGCTCTAATTATTAAATTAATATTTTGTGACTCTTAATTTATTTTTACTTCAAAACTAGCGATTTATTTAGTTATACAGTAAAACCTGTGTAAGTTGACCACTTGCGTTGCACTACTTGAGTGGTCAACTTACACAGGTGGCTAACTTACAGAGGTTGATTTATATGATAAGGGCTAATTCTGTGCCTGAAAAAGCCAATCAACTTAGACAGGCGGTCAACTTCACAGGTTTTACTGTATTAATAATTATCATTTTTTGATGAAAATTTGAATTTTCGCAATTATTCATTTGTTAAATTTCTAATTGTTATTGAAACGATTCAGTTTCAAATACAAAAAGTTTGGTTATTTATTATGTAAATGTTAATTATTTATTTGTTACAGCAATTTTAATGTGTCTAAATCAGTGGAAGATTGTGAATTCTAGACAAAATGCATATTTATTTATGTTTTGTAATGTGGTCCAGAGCAAATTCCTCATTTCATTTCGTGTATCACAGGTGCACGGTCGTAGAAAGATACACAAAATAGAGAATCCTTGCAATGATTCTCTATTTTTTCCTTGGGCAAGAAAACATTCCCCCGTCTCACAGGGTTGTTTGGTTTAAAAACCCATGTTGATTTAAACCAAGTGTTTTTTTTTTTGAAAAACTTCATCATTTTCCCCCCAAATGTTTTCATAAATTTTACATATTATTGCAGAGAGTAACATCTAATTAATGCAAAGTAACTAGCAAAGCTTTAGAGTTAAATTAAAGCTGTTTGTTTACTTTAGCTAGAATCTTCATTTGACAACTTTCAAATGTAGATGGCTCGGATTTTCACTCGGTTTATAGGGGGGAAAAATAAAGGGCCCTCTCTAAACAGCTTCACACAGAGGGGAGTAATTAGGCGTTAATAGCTGTCACGGGAACCGAACCCCTCTCCCTTCAGGCAAATGCAAAGCCGAAGACCGGTTTGCTCTTTCAACATTTCTCAGGATGTAATTGAAGAGCAACAAATGGTCAAATTTTAGCTTCCAAGCGATTTGTGATACACTTGTGGGAATTAGTTTTTCTGAAAGGTATTGACACCAGGGCCCAATTTCCCAATAGACCTAAATACGCCAAAATTTTCAGAAGCGGCAAATTTTGCTTTAACCACATTTTTTTTTTAATTTTTTTTTTTTTTTTTTTTTTTTGTTCTTAGAAGAAAAATATTAGCATTTTTCATTTTTCAAAGTTACAATTTTTTCTTGTCATTTAATAATGATTACTTTCACACATCTTATGAAAATCAAATGTGTTTCAATCATGGTAATTGATCAGCGTAAAACAGTAAGTGAAGACGAAAAGAGGGTGTCAATTTCAGAAAGTGTCGTTGCGTTTATCCAGAAGTCGCAACAAGAATGGAGTTTGACAAGGATTTTAGTGTTATACTTAAGTTTATTCAGTGCTGGTTTCTTGAGTGATTGACGTTTATTTTCTTTTTTACATTATTAATATTTAAAATTGTTTTCTGTTAATATTAAGTCTCGAAAATAAATAAAAATGAATGACGAACGAAAAAGGCTGATTGCTTTTCAATAAAGGAAACATGCTAAATTAAAAACTAAAGAACAAAAAAGAGTCGTCAAAAATTTTTAAACATATTTTTTTTTTCAAATATGCAGTTTTCAAAAGCGGAAACTTTAGACTCTTTGCAATGTATTCCAATTACAATTTACTAATGAAATGCCATTGAAGAGTGAGGAGTTGTAAGAACACAAGTGAGTTAACGTAATAACAGAGTAAATTATTCAAATCGTTGATTCGTAGATGAAAAAAATAATAGGATAAAGATGCTGCTATAAATAAAGATGACGACTGATAAAATGGTTAACGCACAAAACATTAAAGTTCAGTGCTCATCAAAGATTCAGCGATATAGATATTGAAGAATTAAGTTAGGTTTGATTCCAAAACACAGTTTTGATCAAAAGAGCACGTAAAAGTAACTTTTTTTTCAAAAAGTAACAGAATTCATTCGGAATGTAATCGTGTTTTTTTCCCCCTCTAAATTCAAAATGTCTTTTTGAGCAAACAATGAAACAGCAAAAAAGTTTTTTTTTTCCTTCTGAAAATAAAGATGTCTTATGTGAAACATACTAACATGCGTAGCATTTGAGAAAAATCTCGGTTACTCTTTATCTCCCCATTTTTCATCATTATATTTTCCCTTATAGGTCTAACTCAAGTCTATATCATGTTTCAGTAATTCATCAGCATGCCAATACAAGGAAATGTTTTAAAACTTCAAAGAATGATAGAAAACATGTTTTATGAAACTATAGGGCCATGGAAAAAAATAAATAAATAGATAACTATGCTGTATTAATTGATAATTACAAATGAATATACATATTGCAGTGGCGTATATATGTTTTTATTTTGGAGGGGGCCCAAACAACCAAGAATAGCTCCCCCTCCCATTTTTTTTTTTTTGTAATTTTATTGTTTTGAGGGGGGAGTAACAGTGCCCTGATCTTTTCATTTTTTCGATGCGGGGAAAGGATTTCATACTATTAGTCCTCTTTATACTGTCATACAGTGCTGCAACCAAAAAATAGTTTTTGGGGGGCATTCTTAAAAAATCTCGCTTCTGGTGGGAGAATAGATCGGTGGCCCTCCCCCAGAATTTTTTTGTAATTGCAGTCCTAAGAACGCAGTTTTAGACGGTCTCCGGCGATGTTACGGGGAGGAAGAATTCGGAGCCCTTCTGCGGAAATTTTTAGAAATTGAAATTTTAAAAATGCCATTTTAGGCTATATTTGTTAAAGTTAGTGTAATGAGAGGAATAGGACTTTTTGAAGTTGCCACGGATTGATTTTTTTTTTAAATAGAGCGAAATCCATCACCTCTAAGCCCATTTTTCCAAATTTAATTTCTAAAAACACAGTTTCAAACTGACTCCGATAATTTTATGGGCAGGGCAGTTCTGGAGCTCTCCCCAAAAACTCTTTTGAAATTAAAGTCCTGAAAAATGAAGAGATATTCAATTATACTAGGTGGAGGGATTTAAATGATCTCTACTTTAAATTTTTCGCAATTGTAAATTTTTCATTTTCAAATTTCTTAGGGGAGCAGTCGGACCCTCGTCCGAATTTTTTTCGTAATTGAAATCTTAAAAGCGCGACTGTGGACCATATTTGGTAATGTTTGGGGTTCGGCCATTTTTCAAAATTGAAGCTCCATAAAAGTAATCTTAAATGATTTTCGATGCTTTTAGCAGACAAGGCGTTTGGTAATTGTCCCCTGGAAATTTTTCGATATTGAAGCCCTGAAAACGAGGTTTGAGAAGCTCTTTAGTGGTTTTAGTGGGTGGAGAGGGCTGATGAAGTGCAGCACTTTGAAGACTTAGGAAAAAGAAAGAAAATGGGGAGGAAGGGATAAAGAAATAGGATGTGTTGGACGTAATTACCTGATCAACAGTTAGTCAATTTTGAAAATTTTATTTTAAGGTTCTTTTCAAAAGTAATTCAGATTTTTCCCAACATTAGGTAATTTTTGGAAAGGAATAGTTCGAGAATCCTCCCCTGAAAGGTAAAACGCAATTTCAGGTCATCTTTGGAGACGTCTTGAGGTAAGGAGTGGCACAATTTCAGACTATTTTCGGTAGTAACTAGTAACCTTAGTGAATAGGGATTGGTTTGGGGATATTCCTCCAGAAATGAATGAAAAACGCCTAAATAAATGCATTTTTAGAACATTCATTTCCATTATTAGTCCAACCGAACAACTATAACTTATTTTAAATTTCTAGCTGGGGACGAGAGTTAAGAAGAGAAATATTTTGGAAAACCCTTCTTTTTGGAAAGACAAGGAAGAAAAAAAAAGGGGGGGGGGGAGCGGACGAAGAAAGCGAACTTACTTTCCTAAGCTATAAACTGCATCGGTTAAAAAAATTTTAATTTAAAGATTTATTTTGAAAGAATTGAGATTTTTCCCTAACATTATTTGCTTTTGTTTTTGTAAAAATAACTTCGTTTTCCTAAGACACATTCTTTTCTTGAGTATGGAGTACGGATCCCCTGACCCCTTCTGAACACCATTGCCTGTTGCCATCTAAAGCAGAATTCCCAAACTTTAACGATTCGCGGCAGCTTTTGAAGAATTTGAATTTTCCCAAGGCATCCTAATCTAGTTTTATATACATATTATTGTTACTATGGACACCGCTTCCTGCGGCACCCAGTTCGGAAATCTCTGATCTAACGTATTAAAATAGTTATCACTATAATATTTATTTATTCCTTTTTTTTTGTAGCTAAAAGTTTAGAAATTGTTTGTGAGCAACTAAAACCAAAAATAACTACCTTTATTTAAATTTTTTTAAAGATTTTGGAGGGGGCCCGGGCCCCTTCAGCCCCTTCCTTATATACGCCCTCTGAGGCACTCATCAACAAAATGTAGCCGTTTATTTCGTGTATGAATGTTTATTTATAGTCATCGCCACATTTTTCATTGTATCATTAGTCATCAAACTGCATGTAAAAAATTGTCAATAATAAGTGAATTATGTTTCTGATTTTATATTTACTTTATATCCAATGAACCGTTTCTAAGAGAATGAATTTCGAGAATTAAATTATCAATTCTAGTTGAAGGAAACATTTTCCGCTTTGTATGATATGTATATAATCATCTTGCGAGCTGTGATGCATATTGACTGCATAAACTGCAGAGTTCCTCGTGTACCATCCATTTGAGGAATTATCAACTCCAGTTGTGTGAAACCTTCCTGGAACAAAGTAATCTATATTTGATTGATTTAATTTGAAGGTAATAACTTCAGATAAAAATGCCTCGATCGCAGAAATAAATTACTTCCTCCAAGCCCTTCCGTACCATTGCAGATGACTATTAAGTCAGTTGTAAGTTTTGACTACCATAGGAGAAGCCCCCCCCCCCCCACTAAAATTTACTGTTATGTGCTGTGTAGGTATTTATTATGGAAATACTGAGTAAAAAGGAGTCATAAATGTTAAATATTTAGATGAAATTAAGTTAATGATCAATTTGCATGAAGGGAAATCAAAAAGAAAATGAAAAGGAAGACAAGATTAAATTTAACAGTGTCAAATTCTTTCCCAAACCATTATTGAAATGAGATTCCTTATTTTCTTGAAAAATAGTCACAACCCTAAAACTTTCAAAACAGGAAAGCTTCTTGGAGTTGGTCTGCACATTTTTTCCTCTTTCGTTTTTCTCTTTTATTGCTCATATTTTTTTTCTCATTGAGATATTAAGTCAGGAATGTTTAGGAAAACTATGATAAAAAGTTGAAATTTCAGAAATTATTCTGAGGGTTGATCAAACAGCACATATAATTTGATGGCTCCTGCTTTTTCTGAGAAGAAATCCCTTTATTAAGTGACTAAACCAAAGCAATCCTTAAACCGGTAACTTCAAACCAAACTCTACAATACAGCAAACGTGACAAGTTTAGATACATTTAAAATGTTTGCTCACATATAGTTAAACGCACTATGATTTATCATTTATCTCATTAATAAAAAAACATAGGAACTGATGTGATATACCCCACCCTTGGCGACTTTTTCCTGTTGGCGCCAAGAAAGCGTCGCCAAGAAAACGATGTATTATGACATATGTCATACATCGTTCTTAGCGATGCTTTTTTAGCGCCAACAGGAAAAAATCAGATAAAAAAACATGATCAAAGCACTTCAAACACAATATATATAAAAACAACATAAAAGCACAACAAAAAACATCACGAATATATGCTTCAAAAATGTACAGGGCCGGGGTTTTTTGTAAACATATTAAAATACAATGAAATAAATTATTGTATTAATTACAAGTCGAAATTAATGCATTAATTTTTTTTCATAATTTCTCCGGGATACGAGCCCTCAGTCTCATAGTACTTTCGTAATGAGACCTCGGCTCGCCAGCCCTGCCTCGGTCTTATTACGAAAGTACTATGAGACCTCTGGCTCGCCAGGACCTCGCTCCGCTCGGTCCGTTATCCCTCCGACTGTTAATATACATCACAGTCGGAGTATGGTCACAATTATGTAAATTTATGTATATTATGCATATTCATGTGTATGTACACCCAAGGGCGACTCCTTCCGTTCAGTGTACAATGATGACACAGTTTTAAGTGTGAAATATTCACCATTATTTTGCAGATTTATTAATAAAATTCAGCATTTTTAAGAGTACAACCGAAAGAACTTTCAATTGTTAACATAAAATTCAGTACCTAAAGGAGGCACGTTAATGTCTAAATAATTCGTGGCATCGATAAGAATTAACTTTTAGAACAAAATAACCGTACTATTTCTGTAAAATTAATTTACATACAGTAAAAATAAAGTTAAAAACTACAAGAACCCTTCAAGGATGTGTAAAAACAAAGAATTTTGGAAGTGAGAGGTTTTTTTTTTGAATTCTAAAATAAAGAACTTACCTTTTTATATGGTATAAATATTCACACTCAGTCTAAAACAATACATCATATGACAATGGCACGTTACAGATACACACCATGTTGGAGTTAACTTTTAATTAACCTTCAAGTTTGAAGAAACTGGCATTTTCTAATGTTTTTACTTCAAAACACAACTACTGAATCTAAACTAACACAAAATAAGCATTCCTGTAAGGTATATTGCACAAAACAACACGTATCTCTCCTGCGTAAAACCAAGTAAAGAACCCAAGTAAACAAGTTCGAACAAGTTTGCCTTCGCGTTGCCAACCACAGGTTAGTTTCAGCAGGGATGCCATGCTTAAAAATTTATCGCCTCATTGGTGAGAAAAATATTTCAATTTTGTGCAAAAAATCGGATGTCGCCAAATGGGGGGGGGGGTATATCACATCTGTACCAAAACATACATAAATGCTTTTCGTTTCAAAATAGCCAAAAAATCGCTTTTATTTTATTTTCTCATTTTATTAATGAATGGCATTCACAATAACAAAATACAGACCGACAAAATTAAAAATTGCGAAATGCCTCAGTGAAAAGCTGGAATTAGCAAAAGGAACGCATTCAACCACTTCTCGATGGGGAGTTGATTCCCTGGGCCCTCGGGAAACATCGTTATCAGAGTTTGAAGAAAGGCGGAGCTTGTAAGTGGCTCGCGTTGGGAAAAAGGGGGGGAAAGCTTAAGTGATTTATGGTAGTAAATTAGTAAACGTGCAAGAGAGTGGTCACTTTTCAGATTTCTTACTTCAGCGACACCTGCATGAGAAAATTTAAGCTAAATGTCTGTAGATTGAACAAGTTTTATAAAACAACCACACTTTGAAATATAAAAATTGATGAAAATGAAATTTAAAAATTATCATTAAGACCCTCAAAGTCTTATGAATCAACGATAACTGTTTTTTTCCCCAAATATTATTACGGGATTTGCAGTAGGACGCAAAGTTGCTCAGTTTTTAGTGTGTGTATGGTTGCTATTCCGAAACCGTCGCCAAGCGAGATTTTCATTTAAAATTAATTTAAATTATAAAAACGAAAAATTTTTCTACAATATTATCTCAATCGATTCTAGACTGAAAATCACGTTGTATGCAACAAGGATCGGGAGGCTATTTGCTGTTAATTTTGATTACTTGAGTAGATTGATTTTCCCTTGGCGCCAATCACTTGGGAAAACAGCCTTAAGAGAGTTAATAAATTTAGAAACATTATTATTTTTAAGGTATAACTTATTATTTTGATTAAGGTAATGCAAGTTTGCTTAGTCTGACTAATAATAGGAACAGGAATCACTGCAGGGTTACCATATTTGGCAACTTTTCACTCACTTGAAAGATTCTAATTATTCACTTCGAAGATGCGGATAAAGACAGAACAAGCACTTAACTTGGTCACAGTTTAAAATAGTATAACTAGATATTCTTCACATTAATATTTTTTAAATTAGTATTTTTCACTTTTAAAACGTAAAAAAGTCTTGAAAAAATCGTAAAGAAGAGTAAATATTGCATAATTTAATTAAATTAATTTTTTTTACGTTTTATGTCAATTCATTTTTGGTGTTTTCTGTGATTTGATTGTACAGATCAAGCAGGTCATTCGCAGTCTTTTTTTCTTAAAAATCAGATAATGACAATTAAAAAATAATAATAATGAACAAAAAACGGAGAAAAATTGGTAAAATTTTAATTAATGCTTCCATGAGCATCGTCAGAAGAGTAGGGAGAGAATCGAATGCTCCAAACTCACTTCATATAGGGAATCTATAGATGGGACTGCGGCCCTGCGCTCCCCATTTTTAGGGCTTACGATGACTATATGTCCCACGAATTGAAGGTTGAATGCTTAATTGTTTGACCTCCAGAATAATCTTAACAACTTGAAGATGTAAAATGTCCCTAATTTTAAATTGTAAATTTTTATTTTAAAAAAATCACTTGTGCACAAATGAGTGATGAAAAATACCTCCTTTAATTGCCCCCCCCCCCAAAAAAAAAAAAAACACACACACACACATACACACGCACTGACGTCCCATCTCTAAAAAACAAGAAGCAGGGTGTTCTAAAAACGCAGGGCTCCTAAAATTGAATGCAAAAAATACATTTTATGTTATTTTATTTAATTTTTTTTATGTGATATGGAATATACTAGTCTAGGTCCAGGGCAAGGCCTCATTTCTAATCAAATAAATGCAAGAGCCAGTGGCTTGGCCAGAAAAAATTGCACTGTTAAGAGCTCTAAAAGTCTTCAGAAATTATATTAATACGTAAATAATCAGGATTCCTTCGATAGTGAGAAAAAAACACAATTACTTTTTACACAAACCCTGTATGTGGTTCTGGTTTATGCTGTTTTTGGGTATAATTTATATTGAATGCTTATATTTTTCTCCTATGAAATATTAAAAATAATGGGGCTGAACATTTCTGTTTTGCTTTCTTTAAAAAGTAATTTTCAACATTTTAATTAGCACTAGAATGGCCAGACTAGTCATTTTGAACATAAAAGAATTTAAAACATGCTTGAAAGCTTTTATTTTTAGCCAATCTCTTTGGTGAATTTTGGCTTTGTCTAAGTAATGATAAAAATCTCTACGATCCATTTATGTTATTTTGTTTCTATGGAAATTTTGAGTATACCTAGAATAGCCGACAATGGTCAAAATGACCATGGGTTACTTTCGTTTATGTTTTCATTGAATTATCTTATCTGAAAGGCAGGAAAAGTAGGGATTTTATGTGGAGGACTTTTTATCATACTTTTTTTTTGAGAAATATTGATGTGTTCAGAGCTTTCTAATTTTTTTTTCCTGTTTTCCAACGCCATAAGTGGCATTTCTTTCATTAGATTTGAACTGAGCTTATGTGAAGGATATTTCAAATATATTTTTTATTTGTATTTTTTCTTGACATTTCAAGTCAAACAGTATCAGTTATGATTCATTTTCATAAGAGAAGTAGGTAACATAAAATGCTTTTCTTGGTTATATGCATTTTTAGACAAAATTTGCATTTTTTAAAAAGTCATTTTGATCATTTCCAGTTATTTTAGGTATAACCGAAAATTGGTCCTCCTAGTGTGAAATTCTGAATGCTTTTTCATATTCCTTAAAGGTTTTTATTTGAGCCAACAATTTTAAGGAATCCAGACTTTGCCCTTTTGTAAAATGAAACTTTTCCCTTACTCAAAACCTTTTCAAAAAATGTTCAAGAAATTTTTCCTTCAATGGTTGAAATGCAATTCTTTTGTAAGTTTCAAACATATTTCCCTTCTAGGAATACTGAAATCGGTGTTTTAATACTTTCAGGGCAGTACCTGGGTGTGGAAATGTAGTTACCTTCTTTCAATTTCTTTTTGTTGCAGTTGAAGGATTAATATTTACAAGTAAATTTGGAAAAGAAAAACCAGCTGTTCCACTTAAGTAAGATATCATGATTTTATTAAATAGTGTGTTAGTGTGTATGGTGGAGGGGAAAAAATGCATTGCTGATGCATAGTAAGGTAAAAATATAAAGTATCTGCGCAAATAGCTCAAAACTATCTACAAGAATGAAAATCAAAATGCAGTGGGTAGGTAAAATTTTTAGTAAGAAAATGCCTTTTGCTTTCAATCGTGTATTCATGAAAGCAATAATGAACATTTTTCATTAATTTATCTTCAAATTTTGAAGATAATCTGTTTAATACCGATACTAGTAACAATTTTCAGCCAATACATATACTACCTACAGCAAATGTATCTGCACAGCATGAACGCGTGTGTCTATATTATCTAGCTATGTGCTGATGTTTGTTTTTCATTTTAGGTTATTTTTTCTTTGAAATACTATTTTGTTTTCTAAAAATCTTTTGTTTTTCGTAACACAAATTTATGTAGGTGTTAGTGATTGTTCTTGTGATTTGTTGTTGCATAGGTTAGTTAAACTGGATTGTGAAGATGTTTAAAAATTGATATACAGTTATAACTTTGATTTATCGGTACCTGATTTAACAATTTCCTCAATTTTATGATATATTTCACTGGTCTAGATTTAACTTCATTGAATGTATATGCTCCTCAATTTAACAGTATCTTTGATTTAACGATAAATTTTCAAGTCCTTTGACAATCATTAAATCGCGGTTATAGTGTATCTTATGCTTGGAATAAGTTAGAGGTGGGGAATTAAAATTATTCTATTTAATTTGCCAGAACCTGAATATATAAGGGCTTAATTTGCATTTGGCATAGTTTGTTGATCCAAAGCCTTGACCTTTTGCATAGTGTTTGTAGAATCAAATTATTGATTTCACAAGCATAGGTTAAATTAACAGGTATAAATTAAAGTGATTAACCAATAGCACAGCCAGAAATTATCTTCTGGGTGGGATTTTGGTCTTATCTCCCCTTGAATGTATATTAATTTCCATATTAAGATTGACAATATGCGTTAAAACCAATGGTTCTGGATGGGGATTTGACCCTCCTGCCTTTTTTACTGTGATCAACGGTTGTAAGGCGACCAGGATGTGCCAGACCACTTCTTTGGATCTAATGTATTGACTCCTTTGGCATTGCATTAAATCATCATTGACTGTTTTGCTTTGATGGCTTAATTGTTTTACTTCATTTTTATTACTTAATTGTGAAACAGTCTTGTCGCAACTTTTTAAGCGTATTTACGAGCATTGTTGTTTTTTTTCAGTTACAGTCAGCTCTCAATAGCGCAAAGTCCTAAAACCTTCAACTTATTGAAAGTTTTGAGTTGTGGGAAGTTCTCAGAAACTTCTCAAGAGTTTGGAACCATATTAAAACTTCGAGATAAAGGAATATTCGATTTGTTAGGCTTCAAGTTTTTGAGAGTTGAACATGTAACAATATTCAATGAATGTATAAGGAAATCAGATTCTCTGAAATAGGCATGTTCTTGGCCTTCAATTCGTTGCTTGGAGAAGAATATTGCTTACTTTAATTTTTTTCCCAACCATAACTTAAACCAACTGGTTAATAGTTAGTATGTTGTTATGTGTCTTCAATTAGCTTTTATTATTCTCAAATTATGTTTTTAATGCGTGCTACATTATAAGTTGAAATCATGACAAAAATCACAGCGAAAGTTAAAAAAATATAATGAAATTTATGATGAATAACATATTCCTTAAAATGGATGCTCTTAGTAAACTTTTAAAAATCTATGTGCAATATATACTTGAAGAATGAGTTCAGCTATATAAAAAATATTATTATTTGTAATGATAGCAAATGAAGTGTTTTTAATTGCTTTTACAGGAATTACATTGTTTTGGTTGTGATGTTTTTTGCTGTTAGTGTAGCTAATAACTGGGCTCTGAATTTCAACATACCCATGCCTCTCCATATGATTTTTAAATCTGTAAGTACCTGTGGTCTTTATTGCAATTTAGCATTGCACATGAGCAGTGTTGCCAGATGGTCAAATCCAGATTTCCCCAATTCCCTTCCAATTTTTCCCCAAAAAGTGATGTTTTCTACCAAAATTCCCCAAATTCAAAAATTATTTTTCCACTAATATTTTCAGAAAATGAATCGACTTTCTCTAATGTTTTTGTCTCTTGAAAATTTTTTTTTCCCCAAATAACCAAATTTTCTTCGAAAATTCCCCAACTTTTTTTCTTCCCATTTTCGCTTTTTTTTTTTTGTCTTTATCAATATCTTTCTTTATCTGTACTAATAATAAAGCTGAAAGTCTCTCTGTCTGGATATCTCTCTGTCTGTCAGGATCTCTGTTACGCGCATAGCGCCTAGATCGTTCTGTTGATTTTCATGAAATTTGGCAAAAAATTAGTTTGTAGCATGGGGGTGTGCACCTTTAAGCGATTTTTCGAAAATCCGATTTTGTTCTTTTTCTATTCCAATTTTAAGAACCTTTTCCGAGCAAAATTATCATAAGATGGACGAGTAAATTACCAAGCTATCATAATGTGGAACCGTAACGTGGGCAAGCCAATTGGCGAGAAATTCATCATGCATTATTTGTAAATATAGAGGGGAACCGAAAGACCTTTTAATTTTCTACTATGGGCAAAGCCATGCAGGTGCCACTAGTCATAAGTACAAGCGCCTGACCGAGAGATAAGAAATAGCCAAATTTTTTTTTCTACTTGCATTTATTATTCTGCTTCGGTATGTACATTTAAACTATGATTTTTGTATATATTTATCCAAGAACATTCTTCATCACACTTATTTTTACCCGTTTCACGTATCAACTAGTTACTGTCCGTTCTCGAAAGCGAAGACTACCACTCAGGACAGATTCCATTTAAAAAAGGAACGATAGGTTGAGGATGGGCACTTTTACTTCCGGGTTTTAATCCCTATTTTGATAAAGTCACAGCAGACCTAATGCATGCGCAAATTGGCGCTAAGTCTCGGCTTAGGAAAATGAACAGTACGCACGAAGAACATTAATGCGAATTCCGTAGCATAATATTCTACATAATGTGAAATGCGAATTCCATAAAGTTCAGTAAAGCTAAACCAACGCTGTTTGATACAAACAATGTAACTACTACTTCTTGACATGAATCTAAATACGAAAAAAATTCTTTTTTCCTTGAAGTTTTTTTTTCCCCCAGGTTTTTCACAAGAAAAAAATTTTCCTTCAAAGAATTCCCCTCAAAACCCATTCCCCCAAAATTTCCCCAGAGAGCACCAGATTTCCCCAAAATGGGGAAATTTCCCCCAATCTGGCAACACTGCACATGAGCTTTATTTGCATCTGGGTCATTCTTCATAAAGTAACTTTTCTGTCACACGCCTTTTACAGGAAAAACTTTTAGGAACAATTCGTTTAACAATGATTTTTATTTAAACCTGCCAGAAATTTTTTAATCATAATTTTTATTTCAGTATATATTTGGTTCACAACATGTGAATACTCACCTCCGTGGCATGTCACACTCCTTGTGCAACTGTAGATGTTGCTTAATAATTTGTTTAATTAAAAGTATATACTTATTTATTTATTATTCATTTCACAAGTGTCTCAAATACTAATTGTTTAAGTATATTTAATTTTTTAATATTGTGTTTTAGTTGGTTTTAGTAGGATAAGGAGTCATGTCACACAATAAATTCTCACCTCCATTACCTAAACACAAAATGCCATCCCTCATTAACACATGACAGTAATGACATCAAATTTTATTTTCCTTGATACAAGGGAGCCCCCTTGTTTATTTTCAGTCATAAAAAAAAAATTGTGAGATTTTTGTCAAAAAACAAGAATGGATTTTGCTTTAAAAACTCAGTGTGGTTATTGTGACTTCTCAATTCCTTGAACTTGAATTTCAGGGATGTAAATTAATCTAAAAAAAGAAGTGAACATGTTTTCATGTGCTTAACATGTGTAGATTGTAGCAACGAAGAAGCAAAATATTTCCCTGGATGTATCCATTAGGCCTATATTAACGGAAAATTCCTCACCTCCGTTAATCTCACCTCGGTGACAGACCTTATCAATGTCATTATTTCTGAGATGAAAATAACTGAGGGAAGGGAAATACATCAATCTTAGGCATTCTACCAAAACTATAAATTGCCAGTATATTCTCAAATTTACTAAATATTATTTTTTAACACACATTTGAACTAAAAGGATAACTGCTACTTAAGAGCCTTTAATTAGGAGAACTTAATATTAGGTTCTCCCCCCCCCCCACTAATCATTAATTTGTTTCTGACAGGGCGGGATGGAGGAAACTGATTGAGACGGTCTTGGCCTGCCCTAGGCTGTAGTGCCGAAAAAGAAGAAGAACTAATCATTAAAATAGCTCATTATTTACACAATTAATGAAATTACTACTTTGATACTAAATTGGCCTCGATTTTTAAACATTAAAAGTTTTTTTCCCCCATGAACAAGGCATTATTTTTTTTTAATTTATGAGTAAAATAATTGGAACTTAGCTGGGCCATTGTTTATGGTTACTTCTAGTAGGTAACACTTTCATTTAAGAATGAAAAAAAATAAAGCAAAAGGTTTCGAAATTGAAAAATATTTGCGTTCAAAAGTTACGTTTTCTGGAGAATGACCCATCTGTATAATGTTTTCGTAAATAGTAGCATATTTATTATTTGAAAATGATTTATGCTGCTTAATCTCAAATGGTTATTCTAATAAATTTTTAAACAGTAGAGAAACACACCGGTAGTGGCCAGTGCTTTAGTAGGTAATACATATTACTGAAGTATGGAAGTGATATAAGGAGGGGTGTTCCCATACGGTATGCTCCATATACGCCATATACTCACAAACATTTTTAGACATATAGTGTGTAGCATAACCATTGACCAATGGGCGTATCTCTACAATAAATAGTAAAAAAAGTTGCTGTCCCTCTCACTGGTGGTGGTTCTCAAGTGATACAGTAAACTGGAAATATTTAAATCGGTTATCTGCAAAATGCCTCAAAGTGAGATCTGCCCATTTGTCTTTTTAGCTACGATATGTACCTTTTCTTAAATTGCCTCAAACTTTCTCTTTTCTATCTATCTTCTCAGTATTTAAATGAAACAGGGTTCTTAGGTGACACAATATGTTATCACTTTCATATTTGGAATTAAAAAAATGAACAAATGGAGTGATTGTTTATATACATTAACAAAGCTATGTTTAGTCTAGTACAGTGTGGGAACTTGATTTTCACAAAATCAGTATTTAGTAGTATAACGGACTCGACACTCAACACCACAATTCCTTTCCAATTATTTTCCTGTTGTGAGCTAGGAATTCACTTTACTCTAAAATTTGTAATTTGTGAAAAATTAGGCAAAATTATAGACAATTTGCATAAGTCAAGATTTCATGTAGAGTAAAACCTTGTCTAAGTTGACCCCTTTTGTTTGAAACCTAATGTTCATCAGCTTTGGTTTAGAGTAGAGGTTCCCAACCTTTTCCCCCTTGCAAACCCCTTCCAAAAGGCAAAAGAAGTTGGCGAGCTCCTTATACAATGAGTAACAGGTAACAAGAAAAAAAAGTCACGCATACAATAAAATTCTGGAGAAGTAAATTAATTATTATATCGCTCATAATAGAGAGTTCATAACAAAAATGAAATCATAGTACCAAAATATGTAAATACTTTCTAAAAACTAAAATGATAACTAGTAAATGAATGAAAAACAAATAACAAACCCAGTGATTATTTAAAAAAAAAAAAAAGCTCTAAATGGGAATAGTTGTGGAATAAAGAAGCTCAAAGTTTGACTCAAATATCTGACAGTTTCAATCTTAAATTAGGTTCTCAACGTTTAATTTGCTTCTGTATTTATCTCTGTGTGTGCTGTAAATCTCTTTTAACATTGAAAAAAGGGGATATAAAGTTTTATAAGTATTTTCTGACACAACAGTACATTTATTTGTAACCCTAAACAGAAGTCAATTAAAGAATAATTTATAAAAGTACCTTTTAGAAAACTGTCTCAGACTAACTATGTAATCTTTTTTCTCCCTACAAAATTAGAACAGCATTTAAATTTATATCTTTTTTTAGAGGAATATATGTCTGGCTATTTGGTAGGAATGTACTGCGTACGTTAATCGTTTAAGTGCTGAAGCATTTTCTTGCTCTTAAAAAAGGCGGAATAAAACGCGTAGTTATTATTTATTTCATTTTATTTTTGAAAAATAATAGAAACCCCTTTTATTAACTCAAATTATTACATAAAAAGTAATCTTTACCAACAAAATATTTTTTATGCCCATTTGTTATGAGAAACTCTTTCTGAACAAATTTCATGAGTGCCTTTTTTACATACAGTGTAAATCAAGTTGCATAGTTTAATTCCGTTGATTTTTTTTACTGTGTACACTTCACACTGTAACAAGCTTCACCCAGGAAATTTTTCATAAGCAAAAATATTCTTACACACTTCTTGTATTTTGGGGTTACTAACCATTCCTTCCATTTTTCATCAATAAAAGTTAGAAGTAAATTGTGGTTTAGGTATTGTGAAAATTATTGCAACAAACAGCAGTACGACTGCTCTTCTGCGCATTTTCGGTTCTCCAAAAGCACGATAGCTTAGCTCCTTTTCGCATTCAAATGGTAAAGCAGGCAATGGCGGAACCCCCTCCTGGTTTTGATAGGGATAATCATAGGAAAAAAGGAAGTGAACATGTAATTTTGGGTTCAAAAAGGAGTCTGAGGCAAATTTTTCTAAATATAGGTCTCTGAAATACACCCTAGGCTGTATTTGATTGCTTAATTGAGGGGAGTTATGTCTCCCCTTTTGGATCGATGCCTTAGAGCAGGCGTTTGCATATGCTCCATGTAATGTTTCTATGAAGTTAAATCGAATTTTCTGGTTAAAAGCTTCTGAGAAAATGAAAGCATTCATATATTTTCATCTTCAACTGAAGACATAGTATTCAAAGTTGAACTTTTCGGGTATGGTTTCAATTGTATCATGGGCTCGAAAAAACAGGTAAAAACACGAGCCTTGGAAGAAACAAATGAATAAAGGATGAACGCAAAAAAAAAATTACATTAATTTGAATTTTTGGCATCTTGAATTCAAATTATGTTTTTCGCAATCACGAGCGTGTGTGTGCATGTATGCGCGTGTGTGTTTGTGTAGGCACATGTGTGTGGGTGCATGTGTGTGGGTGTATGTATGCATGTGTGTGAGTTGTGTATGCAGTGCTGTGCATGTACACGCGCGTGTGCATGCAGGCGTTTGTGTGTGTAGGCGTACGTGTGTGTGTGTATGTAGGCATGTGTGTTTGTGTCTGTGTGCAGGCATGAGTGTGTGTAGGAGTATGTGTGTAGGTGTGTATATGTATGCATGTGTGTGTGTGTGTAGGATATGGACGCAATCTGGACACGGTTTTCGCAAGAGGAGCAGCATCGTGAGGCGGCCGGTCGACGGTCATACTGCAGAGGGTGCTGGCGGGAAAATAAAATCAGCGTAACCCAAAAAACAGTCAAATGAGAACAATAAGCAATCGTGATTGCTCAAAAAAAAAAAAACACTTGAACTTAAGAATTTTTCTCAAATAAATTTGTTAAAATTCTGCCATTACAATATTTTTTTCACAAATCTCTTCATAACTCTCGCAAACCCCCATGGGTTCATGAACCACCGGTTGGAAAACTCTGGTTTAGAGTATTGTAAAAAGCCTTTGTAAGTTGACCACTTGGCTGAAGCATTAGATTGCACGAAAAGTGTAATCAGTTATGCCTCAAATAAGCAACCAGACATTTAAAAAAAAAAAAAAAAAACTATGAATATTTATATTTCCATTGAAAAACATTGGGCTAATATTAAGTCGCAGAAAATGTGCCAAACTTCAATAAAGAGGTATTTTGTTGAAAAATAGATTATCATAGCTACAAATGTATAAGAAAAAATAAAACGAAGAATTTAAGTCATTTTTGAGTGGATATGAATTCTCAAGAATTGTTAATATCAAGTAAGTAATTTTTCATGAGCAGTAAGACTTTTTTTTTTGATTAATTTACAGTTATTTTAAATTTGTATACTTTATATTTCATTCTGGTAAATAATCTCTAAAAATATTGAAACAACATTTTTATTTATTGTTTCAAAGTTATGTTAAAAAATAAAAGCGAGTTTAGAATGTTTCAATCAGTTAAAAAATGAATGCATGGTGCGAGAAGTGACAAAAAAAAAAAAAAATTCACATTACCACCCTCTATAAGTTGACCATCAAAGTAATGCACTGCAATTGGTCAATTTACACTGCACATATTACGTGGTTAGTTTAATATTTTACTCTTAAATTTCTTTATTTGATTGGCAGATTATTTGAATTGAACTTTTCATGTTATTTAATGCCGCATTCGTTACTTGGTGGCTTAGTTTACATTTTATTTTACTTCTGTAATTTATTTCTTAAAGGGTTCCTTGGTAACAAGTATGTTTATGGGAAGATTCTTGCTCAAGAAAAAGTAAGTATATAAGGTCCATTTTTAGGAGTTTTTGTTGCATAATATTGTTAATCCATCTTTTATGTTCTATTATATACATTATGCTCCAATAGGTTGAATTCGCTGCGATGACAGTTATGCGTGCAAAAATTTGTTATTAGTTCTATTTAGGCTTCCTTATTTTTGAGGTTTAATCTTTACAAGTCCTTACAGTGGCTCCCAAAAGTGTTCGTACACCTTGAAATTTTGTAGTAAAACCAAAATAACGCAAAACTGAATTCGAATATGAAGTCCAATTTTTTTTCACATCATTCCTATGCCATTCTGAATAAAACCCAGTAGTTTTTTTCAAAATATTGCCAGATTTTATTTTTGAAATTTGTCAAAAAACGTAGAGACAGAGAAAAGATACGCCACGAAAGTCATCGTACACTTACATATTTTCGAATAAATTCTTAATTAATCTTATCGTATGTGGTTTTTTTACTATTTTTGCATTTTAATGATACTATAAAGTCATTTGCCTTTAATTTTTTGTGTATTTATTTTCTAATATTCTGCTTATTATTTTAAATTGGCAAGTATGCGTAAAAAACAACAAACACGATTTGAAATATGATTTTTTCCCTAACAGCAGCCGTAAATTGGTTTGAAATGTCTCTAAATTGGTAATTTATGCCATTGTATAGTGAAGTGCTTGATAAAATGCTTTAAAGACAAGAATCGGATAGAAAACAAGGTAAGAAAAGGTCAACTGGCAATGTTAACAAAGCGTGATCGGAATTTTACAGTTAAAAAAAACTGAAAAAGTTTCTGCAGAATTGAATGAAACATTTTACGTTAATTTTTACCAAAAATTGTTCGCCAAAGTTTCTGATTAGCTGGATTAAATGGGATCTCACCCCGCAGAAATTTTCTTGTTTGTGCGAAAAACAGTAAGCTTACGCTTTCCGTCGTAAAATCAATGATAAATAAGCTCAAAACGTTTTGGAACAACGTCTTACTTATAGATGAGAATAAATTCAACATTTTGGGTTAAATTGTTGTATAATTGTAAATGGAAGAAAAAAATGAGGAATTTAATCTTAAGAACGTAGTTGGATCAGTTAATCAGGACGATGAAGGTGTTCTTGTGTGAGGGCGCATTTCAGCATCAGGACTTGGAAATTTGGAATTTTTTCGTGAAATAATGAATTATGCTGTTCATTTAACTACTTTAAAAGACAATTTTAAACTATTAGCCCAAAATTTGGTAATCGGAAACAACTTTGTTTTTTTATCAAGATAACAATAAGAAGCACACGTTCGCGTTTGGTGCCTCAAAATTTGTCCCTAAGCTTAGAAATATCTCCTCAATCGCTAGATTTAAAGTTAATGGAACATATTTAGAGATATTTGGTGGCTAGATTACGAAAATACACCATTGAAATGAAAAGCGAACTAGAAACAGTAAGACTCGTAGTACGGCTGAACACTAACTCAGAAATTGCACAAAAAAAGAAAGAAAAAACAATGAAATCTATTCCCAGACGTTTAAAAGCTGTTGTTGTTACTGCATGATATTCTACTAAATAATAACTTGCTAAAAAGTTAAATTATTTACTAATTTTTTGACATTTTTTCAAAGTGTACGAAGACTTTTGTGAGATAATATTTCCGGCACTTTTTGGTTTTTGATTTTTAAAATATGAAGTTTTAATGTTTTATTAAAAAATTTCATGTAGCTTTGTTCAAAATAGATCATAGATCTTATAATAAAATAGCCATTTCGAAATATTAATTCTAAGTAATGGATAAGGGCCTATTTCATTGAAAGTCGTAGGTGTACGAACACTTTTGGGAGCCACTGTATGAGTCCTTGATTTTGATTTAAAGAAGTGTGTACTAACCCTGATTTGGTGCTTCAATTATTCTTCGTTTTTGTTTTTCTCAGCATTCTTCGAAAAAAGTGAGATTAAATTCTCTGTTTATCATTTAAAAAGCTGTGAGATTTTTATCGGTAGGGGAAAGACGAACGGAATAGGTCACAGCTGCATTTATGCTGGAATAAAATGCAAAAAACTATTGACAGCCTGTACAGTAGTAGCTTTGAACTCTTGCTCCTACATTCTACATCTACCAAGCAAGCTAGAAATATTTTTTAACCTTTAATTTTAGCATAAATGCAGCACTGTCCCATTTTTCCCACCTCTCCCCATACCCCTTTAGCAGAAACTTCTTTTGAGAAAAAAACATATTCTTGATTATGTTTTAGCCGTAGACGAAAATTTTAAAGGAGTAATACCAATACTGGGACAGGAATACCTTCCATTACAAATTTTACACTTGTACCGAAATTGAATTAGGTAAGAAATTTAAGTTCTGTATCCGTATTTGTGGATCTAAACTTTAACCTTATGAATCCGAATCCACTGATCTACATTTTTAACGATCTAGCACCTAACACAATACATATACTTCAATGTATGTGCCCAGAATTTTTTGAAGCTAAATTTCAAAGTTCGCAAATGTACAGATCTGCCTATTTTACAAAGCATTTCAGCTTTTCTGGGAGCTATGACCCAGTGATTAATACGTAAATATCACCATACTTCTTATTTCTGTAGTTTATGGTTTTAAATATTAACTAAAACTTTAAATTAAGTGAGTTGTTTGATTCCCAATTTTCTTTAATAATTTTGCTGGTCTGTTGTATCCCCAGCAAAACAAAAGAATAAGCTGTCATGTTTTTGCAGTACATTTTTCTAAAACATGACCAGCTGCAGCTTGAAATTTATCCAAAATGTTTTCCTCCCTCATCATTGTAGCAAAAAGAAAAAAAAAAAAAAAACAGATTAACAAATCCCATTTTAAATGAACCAGAGCGGAAAATGTCTATTTCATTAGTAATTCTTGAATCCAATTTACGTTTATTCTTTTTTAAAGAGAGTTACGAACAAAATATGTGTTGGAAACTTTGGAGCGCAATACAAAATCAGATTTTGATTTAAAACTTGTTTTTAGAGTGTACAATGTTTGATGCATAATTTAAAAATATTTTTGAGTTTTCCTGGATTCTGCTTAAAAATCTGATGTTTAGTTACTTTACTATTTTCATTATTATATCCAAATCTAAATTGTTGCTACATTTCTTTTCTTTTTTTAATGAATTTTTACTCTTTTAATGAGATTTTAGACATTTTACCCCCTCTAAGTATTCTAAATAGGAAAAATGTCACTTTGAATATTAATAAAATAATTTTTTTTGCAATTTTAAATTGCAACAGCAGTGATTAAATGAAAGGAGTTAAGGAATAAAAAAGAAAAGAAAAAAAAACAGCAATATAAAAGTAACTTTGGGGGGAGAAGGGAACATTTTACTTAAATTCACTCCTATTCTTTGTTTGTAGAAAGACAGGTTTACAGAGATAGTCAATATACACTGCACATGTATTCTTAAATATGTAGTCAAACACTAATAGAGAATTACTAATAGAATAATGACTCTAGTAAAGCTTAGGTGATAAGCAGTAAGTTACTGCAATAACCAATACCATAGCAGAATTACATGTAAAACCCCAGATGCCCGACTAGGACTTTCAGAGATTGCAGTTTTCTCCTTGTTATGGAGTTATCAGTTTGGAATAATCAATAACCTAGCTGGAGGCAGAAGTTCTCTCACTGAAGCTGAGATTACCAACAAACTGGTAGCTAAAATTAATTTAGTTCACCAGTGAGAGTCCACAAGCAATGGTATGGTTCAACTCATAAATTGAAAGTAAAGTGATAAGCAATAAGTTACCATCCTTAATCCAAAGCCAAAGCAGAACTGCGACATAAGCTTCTACCTTCAATTTTCAATTTGAACCGCATCATTGCTTTCAGACTCTCGCTAGTCTGCCAATTACATTTTAGCTGCCAGTTAGTTACGAAGATCAGCTGCAATGAGGACATCTGTACCTAGCTCAGTTATTGACTCTTCCAGACGGATGAGTCCACAACAAGCACAAACTGCAATCTCTGGATCTCATAATCCGGCGACTGATATATTGCATGCAGTTCTACCATAGCTCTTTCTTTATGGTGGTAACTTACTACTCATTATGTACTTATTATGTAAATTTACCATTTTGAAATTTTAATTTCAAAAAATTTGCTTTACAGAAAGTTGAAAACCCTATGTTTTCTTCAACGTCATCAAAGATGGCATACAATTGCTTTTATAGGACTTCAATTCTAAAATATTGTCAGTTGAAAGTTTCTCTCCTCCCTTTGATCCACACTTGTACTGTATACATATTAAGTGTACAAAGGAAAAACCCCACCAGTCAGCTTTTACAAGAAATAGAATAATGATGCAGTCTAATGGTTGCAGAAGTATATTTTTCGAATAGTCTATCATCTTTTAAGCAAACTCCGTAAGTCAGTTGAAATATTTGTTTGAAAATAGGTGGTACTAGGGGAGAAGCCCATCAGTCAAACATTCAGAATCATTTTTCTTCAAATTAGTTTTTTTTTACTTGGACTGACAGAGGGTTTTACCCAGTACCTTTCACATGTAAACATGTGTTTTAAGTTTTTAATATCTCTAGTTGTTAATGATCATTTAATTTTTCTTCTTGCTTACTTGGCTATTATTTTAAATTAAAGGAAATTAACTGATGAAACAGTTCTTCTCAAGTGCATTTTTGATGTGAAGTGAATATTTTATTAGTACTTCTGTATTTAAGGAATTGCATTTATAAATATTTATATTGCTTTTAGCACTAATCAAGTATTAGTTGCATCAAATGATATTTTAACGAACTTATGCTACATAAAAATGTTTTGTACATCCTAAAATAGGTATGCATTCATAAAATATTTTTCGGTTTTGATGGTGTCTTGTGGCATATTTTTAGCAACTTGGGCATCCTATCGTATAAAAGTAAGTTATTTTTTATTAATTTTTCCTTGTATTCAGATCTTGCTATTTTGTGTAGTTGTTGCTATTTTGACAATCCCACCCTGGGCAGGCAACTCCATAATATATTTGTATTAATTTTTGAATAATTAATTGTGATAATAAATATCGGATGATACAAATTCCTACTTTTTTCTGTCAATTTATTTTACATTTTCTAGATTCTGGAAGGAAAGTAGAATGGATTTTTGAAAAAAAAAAAAAAAACTAAGTGGGAAATGAGAATATAAACTAAAGTGCAATATTTGATTTCAATTTTATTTTTATTATTGTATTTTTTTTTTTTCATTTCTTTACTAGAGTACACAATTTATTCATAAACTAGGTTTTGATCTGAATTTTTTCTCAAATTTTTATAGGCTGAAACAAACAGTGAAATTAATACCCCAAAGAATCAATCTTTCATTGGTAAGTACTTTTTAACAGTTTTGGTCTAAAGCTCTTTTTTTCGCCTCAAAAAAGAAATTCATCTGTCTGATTTTCCAAGAAATCTTAGCTATATATCTATTTTCCGATTTGCATTACACATACGATTTTAGAGGCAGGAAACTTATATTAAACTGAAACTGTAATATACTTTATTCTCTGCACATGTATTTTGTAGAGATGTGTCGTTCATGAACGAACAGGTCAAAAAGAACAAATCCTTAAAATGAACGGATCCGTTCGTTCACTTAAATGAACCACCGTTCTTTTGAACGGTGAACAGTTTGGAACATTGGATTAATGCACTTGTGACAAAAATTGCATTTTTTTAAAAAATTCATTCGTCTTCAAATTTTTAACCCTTAATCAATCTCAAATTTCCCTTTTCTCAGTGCAGTACAATATGTTATTTTCGAACCTTTTTACTTTCTGATTTTATTCATCATTTTTCTTTAACTGTTGCAGCTCATGTGTAATTTTCAATTTATCTATTATTAAGGTTTTGTTTGTTTGGGCTACTAACAAAATGTTTGGACATTCCACTTTCTGTCCTACGTACCTGCTAAAACCTTCTCATGCTTTCTGTCGCCAAAATTATTTCTAAAAATACCTTTTATCACTTTTCTGGCTATCCTTTTGTCTTCTATAACAGGGGTTCTCAAACTTTTTTAACTAGCAGCAGCTGCAGCACCCTTTGAAGGAATAGAATTTTCTTACGGTGCCCTAGTCAATTTTTTTATTTGTAGTACGTCTGTAAGTGCAAGGCCCCCTAAGGTTCAAAACCTTATATCTCGACCCTTTATGATTAAATTTCTCCAGCTTTTGCATATTCAGGGCTCCCAAACGGTCCACTTTTCCTGCCAAATCAGTTTTTTAGGGTAAAGTCAGCTTTAGACTGATTTTTAACATTTTGGTCCGATTAGTGCATTTTTATACTGTTTTTACTTAAAAATCAGATTTTAAAAGTTTTCATGACGTTAAAAGATACTGTGCGCTGATGTTAGTTACGCCCAAAAATGCAGCCACAGAGCCTTATTTCTATTGTACCCATAGAGTAAAGAAATGTACATGGAGAGGCCTCGTTTAAGGTAAAAAAGAGATCAAATTGAAGCCGGAATTATGGGATACAGCGGTGCAATTATGGGTGGGATTATGATAACAGTCAAATAAAGCATGTAGCGGATTGGTTTACATTTTAATTCATGTGTAATGCAATTTCCAAAACATGCCCCATAAACTTGCAACAATATCTAAGTTTAAATTAACAACCAATTGAGATTCAGTGATAGAATGCTTTGAATCAAAATGTTTCTCAAGATATACAGCAAGAAGCTAAGGATCTTGGGATACAGCGGTGCAACTTCCAGCTTCAATTTCTTAGTACAGCGGGGCCTCTCTATGTAATTTCTTTACTCTATGATTGAACCTGACTTTCCCACATTTCACTTCAGATTAAAGTCATTACTTCTTCTTCAACCGCTGCAGAATAGAAATCTAACAAATGGAGAGGTTTGGGGGAGGAGTTATGATGTGAAATCGAAGCAGATCTATCAATATTTTTCCAGGGTTCATAAGTAGACGTGTAGACTGGTATTTTTCTTTGGTTGCCAGTAGCCACTTCAAATTTTTGGTTGCCAAACACCCACACATATCTTTATATATATATATATATATATATATATATATATATATATATATATATATATATATATATATATATATATATATATATATATATATATATATATATATATATATATATATGTATGTATGTATGTATACGTGTACGAACTCCACACTCTCTCCACCTCAGCATTACTAGAGGTAATGCAAAGCATTGTATCCAATAATTTTTGTATTTTGAGGTGACTCGGTCACTGCACAGCATTTTTCATTACTGACATTGTAACATTCTATAAAATATCCCTTGTTTCCAAGGTTTGAGATGTTTTTGCAACAATATCTGTAAAGGCAAATTAAAAAAAAAAAGAAATACAGTGGGATAAGATGTTAAACTTTTAAGTTAAGTTAAAATTTTCACTTCTGATGAGTGGTATTACTATAAGCTAAAAATAATTAAAATAAAACTTGCAAAAATAAATAAATATATTAACAGAATTCATTCATTTTTAGTTTTTAAAATATAGTTTTTAACTGTCAAAAACTTTAAAACATTTGAAAGGTACAAAAGGATTGAAATTTCAAACACTGGAAGTAATTTTTCGCTAATGACGTGTGCAATGTCGGCATGTCACCCGAAAATAAAGGTATTTATTATTTATTAAAATAAAACTTAAAATGAGCTGATTTAAAGTAGCTTATTCCGAAACAGCTTCCAATTGTGAAAAATATTCAAATATGTACAGATGCAATGGGATTGAAATCTCAAGCATGTGATGCAATTTCCCGTGAAGTATGATTACAAAGGAAGCATGGGTCCAAAAATAAATCCATTTATTAAAATTAAACATAAAATAAGCTTATCTAAGGTAGCCTGTCATTAAATAACTTCGGAGTGCCAAAAATATTGAAATATTTACAAGACGCAATAGGATTGAAATATCAAGCCACGAGATGCAAATCTTCGTGAAGTACGATTTCAAAGTTCGGCTTCAAAAGCTGATACATTTATTAAAATTTAAAACAAGCTAATCTTTGGTAGCATATGTCAAAAAAACTTTCTCTTGTCAAAAATATCAAACTATGTACACGATGCAAAAAGGTAGAAATCTCAACCACGAGATGAAGTTCCCCACGATGTACAATTACAAAGAAAGCATTGGTCCAAAAATAAATTCAATTCCCAAAAATAAATCCCCAGGGCCCATTCAAATTTTACGGGGTTCCTTGATTTAGAAAGAAATGGAAACCGACTGTTGATCCTTCTATTCTACTTTTGAATTTATGATTTGTCTTATCTGTGTACGATTATAAAACTATTTCAATGGTGTAATTATTCAGTAGTACTTAATAACATAATAAACAACTGGTCTTATACATTATTCTTTTTAGTTTTTTTTGTTTTTACACGGTCGGGTTTTTTGTTTTTATTTAATAATTTTTTTTTTGTAATGAGATTTTTCTGCTGGGACATCATTAATTTTGAATTCACCATTATTTTCAACACTTCTTGTTTGTTATATTGCGTAGTAGTGGCGTTGCATGTTTTTGATTTTACCACACCCACTCAAAAAGTGTAATTCAGTTGCATCCGAATTTATTTCAACCACTCCTTAAAAAAGGCATTAAATTTATCAGAGTTTATCTTAATTTGTTGAAGGCTTTAGAAAATAAAGACTTTAGTCAAGCAATACATAGAAATAATAGGAATGTTAGACATGAAATAGTACTATTCTCTTTGTGTAACAAGGTCATGAAAATTTTTATGAAGTAATGAAAAAGTCATGGAATTTTTTTTATCCGAAGTGAGTATAAACCCTGACCTTTGGAGAAGGAGGAGTATCAGGAGAGTGATGAAGGAACCTCCTTACAGTTGAAAGTAGAATAATTCCAATTTTAGGGGGTCCGGGGATATCTCACTCAGGAAAAATTTTGAAAATACATTAAAAAATTCTGCATTTTGAGGCCTTATACAGGGTAGTTTGGAAAACCAAAACATCAGGGGGGAAAAAGGAAAACCAAAAAAAAAAATTTTTTTTTAACTTATACTCTTTTGCAAAGTAAGACAATACACAAGAAAAATTGCTCATGGTTCGACAAATCATTGATGTTAATCGACAGAGAGGAAGAGCGAGGGAGGAGAAACGATGACACATTGTCACTTGCTCACATTCACTTTCGGTGTATAGTTAGTTTTTTATCATCCCTTCAACATACTGACAAACACAACACTGAATTGACTGAAAATTGACCAAGATTAAAAAATACATAAAGTGCACTTGATAAGAAATAAATTTGAAGCACTTTTCTAGCAGTTTCAGAAACTTTTTAACTTATTTTGAAGGTCTCTAAAACAATTCAAAATATTCAAAGCACTTCATTTGTAATTTCTAATCTGTGATATGTTAATACATGATTGTATAGTTCTACATAAATTGTTCTAACTTAGTAAGAAACACTTATTGTTCCGCAATCCTTGTATTTTTTGATAACAAGTAGTGCGGAAAACGAAAAGAAAGAGACAGTAATAACAAAAGAACTTCAAAAATACGGAATTCTTGTTTAAATAAATAGCAAAATGTGAACATGCGAATCACAAAAATACATCTAAAGCAAGCAATATGTTACAGAAACGAGATGACCACGCTTAATACATTTTTGATGCAGAATCTAACAAAGAACTGAATTTGGCACACTTTTGTATCCCTCATCCTCCTCGCATTTGAAGAATTTTAAAATTTCCAAAATTTTCAAACTTTTTAAGCACATGAAAATGAAATCTATTTTTAGCCTACTTTCCCAGTAAAAGTCAGAAAAAGAAGAAAAAAGCATGAAAGAAGGCTTAATGCATCTTAAAAATATCGTGAAAAACAAAAAAAAGTCAAAAATAAATAAAATAATTAAATAAATATTGAAAAATTAAAAATTGGAAAGTAGGGTATTGAGATGGGGAAAAATGTCTGTCGGTCTGTCTGTCTGTCGGTCTGTCTGTCTGTCGGTCTGTCTGTCGGTCTGTCTGTCTGTCCCCCCCTAATAACTTTTGAATGAATAGTCCGATTCGAACAAACTTTTTTTTGTTCGAAAGATCTCGGCAAGGACACCTCATTCCCATATTTCACTTTTTGATTTGAACTATTTTTTGTTCAATTTTGAACAGTTCAAAAAAACTTAACATTAGCGCCTACGGGGAAATTCAAAGCAATTCCGAACTGTGAGGCGAATTTGCTTCAAACCAACTTTGTAGGAAAAAGCTTTTGATAAAAAATTTGTATATAAAATATCTTTTTGATTTGAACAATTTTCCGTTCAATTTTGAACAGTTCAAATCCCTTAACATTAGCGCCTACGGGGAAACTGAAAGTCAATGTAGATTCCGTACTTGAAGGCGGATTTACTTCAAACAAACTTTGTTGGAAATAGCTCTTGACGACCTACCCCCGACTCCGACTCCGAGAATTTAGGGGGACCTGACACCGACTCTGACTCCTGTTCCCGACAATTAATCGGACTCCGACTCCCCGACTTCGACTCTGACTTCGTAGCTTTGGCAAACATTTATACACGGAGGACAAATGACTGACTCCGATTCTTGGATATTCGACTCCGACTCTTTTATCCCAAAATGAGATTGACTCCGACTCCGCTGCTGTGGTTTTAACTGTGAAATAATTATTGTTGATATGATTTGTTTTTATTTTCACGCTAAAGTTTTAATTTAAGTATTTAGTTTTCGGTGAATAAACTCGAAAAATATGCGCAGACGATTTTTTTTTTCTTTTCTTTTTTTTTTTTTTTTGACAATGAAAATTATTTCTTTAAGTTGACATTTTATTGTTTTTTTTTTATTTTGGTAAGTGCATTAATTCGTTTAAAAAATTATTTTCGGCAACAGGGGAAAAAGAAACGATTGTTTTTTATATGATGTATGTATTTTAATGAACTTATTATTATTTTTTCGTTTTGAAGGCTGTTAAAAAAATTTTTTAATGGAAAGAAGTGTATTAGCTGCTTTGTTTAAAAGGTGCTGCTATTTTATTTGTTCGTTTTTTTGAAGAAAAGTAAGGAATATTTTATTCCTAGAAATCAGCTTAAAATATTAAAAAAAATATGTTTGAAAAAATTTGCGATTTTAGCTATTTTTGAGAATATTGATCAGGTACTAGAAAGTAGTATGGGTATACGGGAAAGTAGGCTCGTCTAGTTCTAGACGGAACTTCTTGTTTAAAGTACAACTTTTCCTTTTTAGGATTGAATTATGCAATTTTTCCAGAGTTGGGTGCCCCCAAAGAAGCAGGGACCTAAACTATAGCATAGCTTGTTTAGCCTATGAGTAAATCCAGCACTGATACTAATTAATACAATGACATAACAGTGCCCCTTTTAGACATGTAAGGACGTTCTATACACTTTGATAAGGAATGCTTCTTTCAAAGAGTTCCCCATTGGGTCACCGTTTTTAAACTAGAAACAACACTAGAATTAGTTTGCGTTTGTGTCACTGAACTCAAATCTCAAATTAATGCACATTTTAAAATATTTTCTTGGAACTGCTCCATTTGCTTATGTTTTGTGTTCCAAATGCTGAAAATACAAGCTTTTTTTTTTGAGCAATCACGATTGCTTATTGCTTTCATTTGACAGTCCTTGACATTACGGTTCCTTTTTCAGCTTGAACCAGGGCTGCAGCACCACCGTCCACCGGCGGCGGTGCGGCTGATCCTGAGCACTGTCCACCGGAATCCACTTTAGCTGGGCGGTGGCGTCCATGTCCCACACACGCATGCTCATATACACTCCCCTACGTGCGCACACCTTTACACACATACACACGCCTACGTACACACACGTAAGCCTACACACACAACTATACACACGTAACCACCCAGGAGGAGGGATATGCTTGTGATGGGGGAGCCGTTTCTAGAAACAATAACTCTAATCAGTAGGGTCTTGTCGCAACTCAAGATTGCGAAAAACATAATTTGAATTCAAAGTTTTGGAATCCAAATTAGAATTAATTGGGGGAAGCAGGTCACAGATTTTACTTTTGTTATACATATATTTTCTTTTTAAAACTCTTTTAGGATGGATCCAACATCATGGAGATAATCAAAACCAAGACAGACGAAGGTTTTTTTTTTTTTTTTGAACCTTGTCCATTTACTGTACTCAGGTTTCAAAAAGAAGCAATTTTTTTTTAGATTTTAGACTTGGAATTCATGCCAAAAAAAAACATCTAATTTCTTTTTGGTTTGTGGCTACGATATGAGGCTATAAAAATAAGGACAAATGGAATTTCTCACTTCGAACTTTATCACTTTCACTGAATTCACTTATTGAGAACTCGTAATATTAACTCTTAAGAGAAAGAGTTCCTTCAAAAAAAAAAAGATTCGAAAAAAAAAAGGAGGGTGGAGTTGCTGGAAATAGCTCTTGACGACAAACTCCCGATTTTGACAATTTTGGGCACCTGACTCCGACTCCTGTGCCCGACAATTAGTCGGACTCCAACCGCCCCCCCTCCCCCCCCTCACTTTGTAGCTTTGGCAAAAATTTATGCACGGAGGAAAAATGACTGACTCCGATTCTTGGATATTCCACTCCGACTCATTTATCCCAAAATAAGTCTGACTACAACTCCACAAACATTGGCACAGGCCGAGGAGTCAGTCACCTTTCTCACCTTTTGAAAATTTGGTTACTTTTAGTCACCTTTTGCAACTTTTGTCACCTTTCTCACCTTTTTTGAAATGCGTCTTAGGAATTTTTTTTAAAATAATTAGATCTTTGAAAAGTATCTGAATGGTAGCTTTAACAGTGAAATTAATTTAAAAAATAGCCTTAAATATGCCCCCCCCCCACCTTGTTGTTTAAGAAAAATAGCTATGCTATCGGGAAATCGGGGAATTTTTTTATCACTTGCAATTGCACCCTATGAGCTGAACCAGTCGTTCTATCCCTTCTACAGATGGACTTGCTCCTTATTTTCGAGAATGTATGCTAAAAGAAGCATGTTTATCCTATTATACTTTGAGCTTTGATGAAACTACCAATGTCAAAGACAAAAAAGAACTGCAACGAACAACAAAATATTGGTCTGAAAGCCAATGTTGCATCACAACAAGGCATCTCAAAACTTTCTTCTTGGGCAAGGCAGTTGGTGAAATTTTGATTGAGAAGCTATGTGAAGCACTTACCGAGAGTAATTATCCATGAATAAATGTCTCATGCTTTCCTTTGGATGGTCCTTATGTTAATAAAAAGGTTTTTTGGTTGTTTGACACTATTATCCTTGAGACACGAGAAAAAAGCCTAATAAATATTGGTACTTGCAGTATTCATACAATGCATAATGCGTATGTCAAAGCATTGCAGTATTTAGGTGAAGAAGCATCTGAACTTCTTCTTAGTACTTATAGCTATTTTGATGGTTGGCCTTCCCGTTATGAGGACTTTGAAGAAGTACAAGCTCAACTAAATACACCTCATCACAAGTTCCTGAAACACACAACTACCCATTAGCCCCAAAGCAGAATACAACTAAATTTGCGACGTACGTCGCAGAACAGATGCCTGAGCTGCAGAATAATTCTGTTCAAATGAGAGAGGAAAACTCAAATTTTCTGCAGAAATTCTACAGATTTGTGTGAAATTACTCTAGAAAATCTGCAAATTTTTCTGCAAATATCTTCCAACTCAAGAGAGAATTTTGCACAAATTCTGCAGATTTCTTTAAATTAGAAGAAAATTTAAAACTATCGGAAATTAGGATAATTCGGCGGAAAGCTAGTAAAAAATGTTGTATTCGATAAGTCAGCAGCAGGAACTTTAGATTTTCTTTGAACTTAAAGAAATCTGCAGAATTTGTGCAAAATTCTATCTTGGGTTGGAAAATATTTGTGGAAAATCGACATTTTCCGCAGATTTTCTGCAGAAATTTCATATCTCAAATCTGAAAAGTTTTTGATTTTTCTAGCGTTTTTGGTTCTCTTTTTCCTTATTTTTCCCCAACCGATTTTCATCCACTGCAATTTCCACCATAAACGTATGTTTTGGAAACATGCCAACATTGAAACACGTCCACCGCCGAAAATTGCGTGTCTTGTCTAAGATTTCAATCCTCTTCCATCCTGAAAATATTTCAATTATTTAGAAAGTTTTGAAGTTTTTTATTATATGCTACCCTATCTTGACTCATTTAGTTTAATATTTTAATAATTTATTTATTTATTAACAATATTTTAATTGCTCTTTCATGCCATGTGAAATTAACTTTAAAAAATGTGGTTTGAAACTCTAGATTCGGATTTTTGTAAAATTTTGTTTCTTAGCTTTTTCTATGAGTTTTAGAAAGCATATGAACTATTTTTGGATAATCTCAATCGGTTTAGGTTCCACAGAAAAGCATAGCAACAGTGAATTTTAAAAAGTGAAAAAAAAAAAAAAAAAAAAACTCCTGTGTGAAACGATTTGGATTTAATGCTCTCGATTTGTGGGAAAGGTCACGTTAGTTGTTTGTGTATACAATGCTTGAAGTATTCTTGTAGAACAATTTTGGTCAAATGATTTTACGTTGCAGAACATTGTCAAGTATTCTGCTTTGGGGCCCATTGGCTTATTCTTGGACCTGACTACTGGAACAGTATTATTTTTTTAAACATGTGCCTTTGAAAAAGAATTCAGTTATGCAATGCAGGTCATATAAAGTTGTTACAAATGTTTTAAAAAGACCTTCTATAAAAGCTGAGCTGCATTTTATCTTTTCATCTGCTGATTTGTTTATGCAGTTCACGAAACGCTTTCAATGCCAAGCGCCTATAATACACAAATTGTACCAAGAAATAGAGACCATTGTTCAAACTTTTATGGCTCGAGTTATAAAAGCCTCTGTCATAAAGAAAGTTGATTTTTCAAACGTAGACACGGATAAACTGTTTGCAGTTGGTAACAGACTACCTCTTTAAGATCTCGTTGTTAGTGGATAGGTGACAGATGAACTGTCAAAACTGAAAGAAAATGAAAAGGTTATGTTTTTAAGAGGTGTTAAAAAGCATTGTGTGACTGCATGTAAGTATGTAATAGAAAAAAGTTGCATATCAAACCGGTTACTGAAAAGTTTCAAATTTTTGGATCCAAAAGAGAGAAGTAAATCTAGAAGCTGTAAAGATTTGATAAAGATTACCAAAATCATGCCTTTTAATGTTCCACTCGATAGGTTGCAAGATGAATGGAAACTTTTGCAGTTGGAGAAAGATGATGAAGTATCCAAAAACAAAACCATTGATATCTACTGGCAGCAGCACATTTCAAAAAAGGACTCAACTTCCAATGTTCTAAAGTTTCCCAATGTTTCTAAGGTGATAAACGCTTCACTTGCATTATCACATGGTAATACTGACATTGAAAGACTATTTACCGTTTTAAAGCATCTTTTTGGTGAAAATAAGACAGCAAGGAATGAAAGATTTTTAAACAGCATACTTATAGTTAAAGACGCTGTAAAAGAATATCCTCATTTGCTTTCTTTACCAATTGGTCCAGAAATGATTAAATGTGCACAACAAGCACACGCAAATTACACAACATACATGGAGGAATGTAAAAGGAAAAAGGATTTGGAATTGAAACAGAAGCAAAAAAAGCAAAAAAGAAATTATTGTGAAGAAGAAACTGTAGAAAATGGAAAAAAATTAAAACATCTATTGAAAGTGAAACTGTAGAAATGTTTACAAAAAGCAAATAGGCTATTTTGGTAAAAGTCAGTAAAAGAGATAATCCTTTTCTGTTTTTTTGAGTTCTTAGCAAATTGCTTTTGGTCACCTTTTAGTTACTTTTTTTGTCACCTTTTAGTCACCTTTGCTTTTAAATTTGTCACCTTTCTCACTTTTTTCAAAGGCCATCAGCAGTCCTCGGCCTGTTGGCAGAATGGCGGACTCTAAGAGAAGTGACAAATTCCAACTCTGAGTCTTTGAATTAAATACCTTCGGCTTCTGAATCCGACTCTTTTATCCCAAAATGAGATTGACTCCGAATCTGATTCCACAGCCATGGTTTTAACTGTGAAATAATTATTGTTACTATGACTTGTTTTTATTTTCACTCTAAAGTTTAAATTTATGTATTCAGTTTTGGGTGGATAAACTCAAAGTACTTTATGTTTCTACATAAAGATATGGGCAGATGTTTTTTTTTTGACTATAAAAATTATTTCTTTTAAGTTGACATTTTATTGTTTTTATTTATTTTGGAAAGAGCATTAATTCATTAAAAAAAATATTTTTTGGCAACAGGGGAAAAACAAACTTTTTTTTTTTTTTTGATATGATGTATTTATTTTAATGAGCTTATTAGTTTTAATTATTATTTTTTTTCTTTTTGAAAGCAGTTAAAGAATTTGTTTTTTTTTAAATGGAAAAAAGTGTATTAGCTGCTAAGGTGCTGCTATGTTTGTTCGTTTATTGAGCACTCACATTGCTTATTGTTCTCATTTGACTGTTTTGATGTTCCTATGATTTTATTTTCCCCCTGCCTCCCTCTGCATCACTACCGTCGACCCGCCTCACGATGCTGCTCCTCTAGCGAAAACCGTCTCAAGGTTGCATCCGTATCCTACATACACACACCAACACAAACACATACACACACACCAACAGACACACATATACACACACCAACAGACACACATATACACACACACGCATACATACCAATACATACACGCACATACCCACACACTCATGCCTGCATACAGACATAAACACACACTCGTGATTGCAAAGAACATAATTTGAATTCAAATGTCAAAATTCAAATTAATTCTTTTTTCTTATTTCATCTAATTTTTTAGATGAGTTTTGGCATATTTTATTCCTAGAAATCAGTTTATAATATGAAAAAAATATGTTTGAAACAATTTGTGATTTTAGCTATTTTTGAGAATATTGATCAGATACTAGAAAGGAGATATGGGTGTACTCCGTAGGCTTGTTTAGCTCTAGACAGAACTTCTTGTTAAATTTTGTTTGAGAAAATATTTTGAAAACTTTGTCCCACACATAAGATGACCCTCCAACTTCGAAGTTCATTTTTAATAAATTTCCTGATTTATACGCAAGTAATACAGTATTTATAAAGAAATAAAGAAACTTCATGTTCTTTTATGTGTTTAGAGTAAATGCTTCCTATTTCAAAAATTTATAAAATGCATACTTCTAGCACTTTCAGGTATGAGCTATTTCGACCACATATCTCCCTCCAGACTGGAGCTTTTTAGCACTTTGCATGATTTTTTAAAAAATACTTGGAAGATGTGTATTATGGTAATTTTTTTGTATTACATACTTTAAGATGTTTTCTTTCGTAATGAAGGATCTATTTGAATGAAATAAAAATCAATTTGTAGTAAGAAATTATCAAACAAAGCATGTTTGAAACTAAAAAAAAAGTTCTGCATAGGAAAACATCACTTTTGACCATAAAAGTTAACATAGACCAAATTAAAAATGTACCTAAATCTTGAACAAACATCTGAAAATGGGTTTGTAAATAAGTATTATTTGATAAAATTTGCTTTTGCATGATACCTTTCAAAGCACGAACTCAAATTTAAACTCCAATTCTATCACGTTTCATGTTGTTATTTCTGTCTGGCCGTGCCGTCTATAATTTTTTTCTGAAAGTAAAAGGTTCGTACATAATATCTGAAAAGGCTACAAACGTATATAACTCTTACTTTTATAGCTAAGAGAGTAAATATTAGACCCTGAGAGAATCACAGGCTGAGTTAACTTCACCAAAAACTGCAACCCGAGTGACGCTCAGGCATAGACCTCAAATTGTTAAAAATGATGGAAAAATCAAGCAAATAGTTCCCGGTTTTCTGGATGTCAGATAAAAGGTTGTGTGCTGTACTTCAATCAGTAACACAGAACATATTTTATTTCTATCATTTTCATTCTTATTATCATTTTCATTATATTGAATATCAAATATTTTAGTTTGTAAATAAATGTAATTTTTAACATTCTCTTATCCTCTAGGTATTGCTTTAATGTCATTTGCACTAATTCTTTCTGCTGGGTTAGGTATATACCAAGAAACTTTATTTAAAAAGTATGGAAAACATCCAAAGGAAGCTCTTTTTTACTCTGTATGTAATGTATTTCTTGAAAGGTATAATTCTTCGTTGGTTAATGTGTTTTTACTTTTTTCTAATCAAGACTTAAACATATGACAGATATATAATTAAGTTTTTCCCTTACTCTACATGAAAACATAATAACTTTTTATAAATAACATGAATCAGTCGAATATGTATTTTTACTGAAACATTCACAGAAGTAATTATAGTTTCCTTAATTTTTGTAAATTGAGTTGAAATTAAAAAAATATTTAAAATAATTAAATAGAATTTTATAAATTGCTTCATAAAATGCATTAATTGTCAAATATATCTATTACACATTCATAACTGTCTCATTTGTTTTAATAGTTTTTGTAAAAATAGAAAAGTACTTTTTTATGTACTTAATTTTGTATACAACAAAGAAATGTTCTTAATTTTACATTTTATTTAAATTGCTTTCAAGTTGTGTTTAACTTTAAAGTCCATATTTTTCATGCATTTTTTTGAAATGTTAAATGGAATACAGTATTTAAAACCTTTAATTGCAGAACCACAGTGCTATATTCATGTATTTTCATTAACTTACAAAAGAAAAAAAAAATGGTGAATTTTATTTTAAATGTATTTAAGCTTTTAAAATCGTTGCTAGGGAGCAAACTAATAAATAATTGAAAACTGCGTCAACTATCAAATTTTTTGTTTATGGAACTAATGTAAAGTAACTTTTGATATATTCCTTTGAATATGTTTGGAATTTTGAACATTGTTCATTTATTTATGGATTTTTTAAAAATATATTATTTATTATTTCTATTTTATTTACTTTTTATTATTTTTGGTTTGAGTATCATCAATGTCAATTCAGGCAAAAAAAGAAAAAAAAAATCTTACCTTCATTGTCTCGGAAAAAGTTGACTTGAAATAAAGTATAACTTCAATTTAGTGATACCCAACTTAACGATTTCTTCAATTTAATGATTCTTTTCACTGATCCGGATTTGACTGCATTAAATGTCTGCTTCTTGATTTAATGATAATTTTTCCCAGTCCCTTGAGGATTGTTAAATCAAGGTTACACTGGGTGTTAAAATTTAAAAAAGTAAGTTGCATGCAAAATTTTTGTTTTTCTCAAAAAGTTTCTTGGCCACAAATACAGTCTGCCAAAGATAGCAAGCTGGGCACCATTTCCCACTTGCAATTTTGAACAATAATTTCAAACTGCTTTATCTCTGGAATAGTATATGATATTTGGTTGTGGTTTTCTACAGGGTGCGGCTAGAAAACCCGAACAAGCAATTTTCCATGTAACTTTATTTAAAAAAAAAAAAAAAAAAATAGCAAAACACAAAAAATAATAATATGAGTAGACCTTTAGCAATCAATAAATTTAATTGGTTTCAAACTGGCCACCTGTTGTGGAGTTGCAGAGGTGCAACCACTTGTTGGAATTTTCAACCAAGGGCCACAAATTTTTTATGTTCAGTCAATTCTATTCCTCTAAAGCAACAATTGCTTTAGAGAGTCCAAACTTTTGTGTAGTTCAGAATAGACCTTTGACACTAAAATAGGCTATACAGTGTAATTCATAGGATTGAGGTCTAGCTAGTAGAGCATCTACTCTCTCTCTCTTTCACGTCGGGAAAATGGGCCTTGCATCACTCGTTTTTCTGGCCATAAGAACTGGTGCGGAGTCTAATCGAAACTTCCGGTCTACATTGCCAAAGTGCTCTTAGGCCCACATAAGCACAACAGCTTCTAAAATACCCACCTGGTACACTTTTTGATTCATCTTAACGCTCTCATCCACAAAAAAGATTTTTTCCCACTTCTGTTTATTCTATCCTGACTTTGGATTTTGGCAGGGGTGCCCACGTGGGAGGGGGGTCATTTTGCAGACTGAGCCATTGAAATTTTTAGGGGGGTGTTTTGAAAGGTATTTTCCCCCTTTTTGGGGGGTCTTTGCAATATTTAGGGGGTGTGCCTTTGCTCTTAGGGGTGGGCACCCCTGGATTTTGACAATGTTCAACATTTGCTAAGGTGCTTGCAGTGTCTACAGACCAAATCCTATCGTTCTGGGAGTAATGAGTTGGTTAAATGGTAAAGAGCTGCTCATCAGTAAAAGGTATCTCTTCCAGCACAGACTTGTGGCTGGTCTCGAACGTTTGTCATCTTTGGAGTCGTAAAAATTTGTTTCCTTCAGCAAAAGGCTGAACTTTTTGGATCTCCTGCCAGAAAAGCTTCTGTCCGAACTCTGTTTTTGCCCTCAGACGCACTGATCGGTCATGTATTCCAGTCTCACAAACGACTTCTCTCTTGGAAACCCGAGGATTTCATTAAACTCAGTTTTGGATCGCCTGACAACTAACAGAAATGTTCAATGCTCGTTTTTGCACACCTCTTGGACGTCGACTATCATTTCCAAGCTACTTGAAACAGCATATTGCATCAAATTCTGTTTGCTGAGGCACAACAAACAAATGAAATGTTGTTCGCTTTGGTTAATTAATAATTGGTTAATTAAATGTTGGTTGCCTTTAAAATAGCAGGCCTCTTGTTTCAAAATGCAAGAAAACCAAAAAACAAAACTTTAGGAGATAGATTACAAATTATTTTTTAATTAAATAAAAAGACAAAAATAAAGGCACTCATTAAAAAGAAATAAGTTTACTTCCATTCGGTGACGCAAACTTTATCCGAGTTTTTTTTTTGCCGCACCCTGTATTTTAAAACTAATCATCTTTTTTATAGGCAATATGCACCATTTGGAAGTACAAATTAAATTTTTCTTGCTATTTTGTTTTGAATAATATATGCTGTAAAACCTGTAAAGCTGACCAACTAACTTTGTAACATGACCACTATTGTCAGGTACAGAATTAGTCTTGATCTTAAATATCAACCTCCATAATGATCTCTTGTCAAAGTTGACCACTAAAATAATACACTGTAGGTGGTCAACTTACACTAGTTTCACTGTATATATATTTTTTTGAATTGTTTTCAAAAACTCCAATTTCAAAAAAAAATTTTTTTGGATGATCAGTATCTTTAAGTACTACGTTTCCTGAAAAGAAGAGTTTCCATTTTTCAGTTTTCAAATTTAGAGGCATTTGGAAAAATTTCAATTGGGTTTTTCAGTAACTGTGCATGTAAAGGTAGACTTGAAAGTTCAAAATTCTATTTAGTAGCAAGTAACCACCAGGCATTTTTAATTTAGCCTCATTTTCATTTTTAGCTGCTGCTTCATCAAGAATTGTATTTTTTTATTGAAACGCAGTCTTTAGTCGATTTGCTGGTCAAAACCTTTTCCCACTCACAACCTTTCAGCCTTGTGCCAAAAAAATCTGTTAAGTGCCTTCTTGTTTTCACACAAAAAAAAAAAAGTGCATGAAGTGGCAATTAAACTGAAAATGTAGCTGTATAACTAAATGAAAAGTGTCTTCTGGCCACTTGCTGCTAGATAAAATTATGAATTTTCAAGTCTACTTTTACATATTGAGTCCTTGAAAGTTGTCATTTTTGGCAAATGCTTCTAAAACAGAAAAGTAGAAGCTCTTCTTTTCAGGGAATGTAGTATTCAATAGTACTGATCAACAGTAAAAAAAAAAATCAAAATGTTTGAATTTGGCATTTTTGAAAAAAATTCAAAAATTTATTTAAAAACCTTACTTGTTGAACTTTTTCAAACAATCAGTGATATAGTCTTTATTTATTTACATTTATTCTTGGTCATTTTAGCATGCCTTGCCTCTACCGGGGTTTTTGCTTTTAATAGGAGACATATATCCACAACTACATTTATTTTCCAAATCTGGTGAGACTAAATGTTTATCTAATTTTTAATACCTATTTTTACATTTCCCCCTTATTTTAAATGATTATTTGTAGTATTTAATGGTATATTTATTATCTTGTGCCTTCCACAACATTACTTATGAAAAAATCAGATTTCTTGAAAATTTTGTTCGAATCCATTCATTTACACTTGGGTATACAATCTGTTAGAATTTATTTTTGAACAGGGCCGATCCTAGCAGGTGTGCAGAGTGTGCGCCGCACAAGGGCGGCCAAAGCAAGGGGCGACCGCAGGCCGCATCAAATAGTTCTTATAATCAAGCAAAATTTCTCACAAGATAACTTATAATAAGTAGAATAAATATGCTGATTTTTAAATTTTCAATCGTCAAAGTATGTGTCGATTTCCCGACAGCATAGCCTAGTTTAAGAAAAATAGAATGTTAGGGAACATTGTGTTGGTTCATTGTCCATTAATATCTACTCTTAACACACATGCTTCATTTGGTTGTAAAGTTTGTGACAAAACCGGTAATCGGGCATGGATACAGGGGAGGGGAAAGGCCCCCTTCTGAAGCATTAAATCGTGCCGTCTAAAAGGAGCACCGAGGGCGGCCACTAATGTTTACCCCCAAGCTTTTATAGACCTAAACAATGAAGACTTATTTTATTTATTTAAAAAAAAGCTATACCGATTAGATACTCTCGCAAACATTTCAAACAACAAACTATGTAACAAACTCTGTGTTTAACAATCGTGGATGCGTGGAGAGAAAGTGGAAAATTGCGACTCCCTTGAGAGTAACATATATGAATGACGAACTAAAATGTTGTACTTTTCCCCCTTTACGACAATTTTTCTGATTAAAATCTTGAATGAAATGCCCGGTTTCAGATCAGGTAGGAGGACAGGGCCCTTCGGAAGTAAATTTAAATGTAACTCCAAAACGAAGATCCAAAAGAATGCCATGACCTCCTTGATGAAACTAAAGATAAAATTGCATTTCTAGGACTTTACTTTCGGAAAATTTCGCTGGTTGAATCATCGATCTTAAGGACCCAATTAAGTCTCTGATTCACCTCTTCCACCTAAACTTAATCAAACATAGCCTAAAAATGTTGGTTCCAAAATCCAAAACGTGTTTTCAGATGACAGCCCTTCCTATCATCAAACGTCATGTAAAATTGCTTTGGCATTTTTCGAAATTTTTGCAGTGGAGTACCCTGAAATCCATTCGCAAACATTACTACCAAAGACAGTCTCAATTAGCATCTTTAGAGAAGCCCCTAATTCCACCTTCTCTCACTTAACGTATTGAAAAACAAATTAAAATTGCGTTTTTCAAACATCAGTTTCAAGAACTTTTGGGAAAGACCCCGAATCCCCCTTTTCTCCAACGCAATTACTATACTTGAAAATTTCATTTTTAGACGGTTCCATGGAGCCACAGCTTCCTGCCTAAACTAGCCTGAAATTGGCTTCAGTTTCAAAAACACAGTTCGTGAGGGCACACTGAACCCCCGCCCGCTCTTAGTCCCATCGTTATCGAACAATTCTTAAAATACGATTTTGGGACTTATATTTCTAAAGAATTCCGGAGGAGAACTGCCAGACTTATGTAACTTTTTACGGCACTAGGGCATGTCCATCAATCGTCGAGGTGAGGTGGACAAAAGTCTATAGTTATATTTTTCAGATATTAATGTTGAAAAATATCCGAAAGATCCGTAGAAGTTTCCCCAGTTTTGTTAATGTCACCAAAGATAATATAAAATTGCGATTTTAGAAATATCCGCTTAAGAGCTCCAAAATCCTTCCTTCCCAAAAATAGCCTATAATGGATTTTCCGAAAAATATTTTGGTCCGGAATATTTTCACGTTTTCCCTATTGTTTTCAAATATAGCCAAAAACGGGTTTTTGAATAAATAGTGCCAAGAATTACCGGAGGATAGCCGCCAGATCCTCTACCGTCACCAAAGACGGCCTAAATTTGCGTTTTAAAACTTATATTTAGAAATCTTTCGATGGGAGACGATTGAATCTCCCTCCCTCTTGCAACGTCAACAAAGGTAACCCGAAATTGCGTGCTTAAAATTTCAGTTTCAGGAGATTTTTCGGGAAGAACGCCGATCCTTCCTAAGCTAGGGTCTTAAAAAATAGCCTCAAATTGATTTCAAGTTTGAAAGAATTTTAGGAAAGAACTGCAACATTACTTTCACCTCAAGTCTTAAAAAAGTTCTTAAAATTGCGATATTTGACCTTATTTTCGAAAATTTCTCCATGCAAATTGAATATACTCGACTCTTTTGTCCTTGCAACCAAACACAACTAAAGATTAACTAAAAATATTTTTCATACGCCAATTTCCATAATTTTCTTGGAGCAGTCCTCCTCCCCTGAACCCCTGACACCTCCCCCCATGTTTCCCCTTCCTCCGTCCCTTCACTGATGTCACCGAAGAAAGACTATAAAATGCGTTTTTACGACTAGTAAATTTTGGTATCTATTATTACTTTCTTCAAAGATATAAATTGTACCTAAGGAGTTTCTTGCTATAGAAAATTTCTTCCTTTTTATAAGATCATTCTTCAGCCCCCCCCCCCCTTTTTTTTTAATTCGAACTTGGCATAGAAACTTAAAAAAAAGATTGATATAGACGTTAAAGATTAGTCAAAATATGCAAATTACTCTTGAGGGGCGGCACATTAGGTCTTCGCACACGGGCGGCCGACACCCTAGGATCGGCCCTGTTTTTGAAAACAGAAACCAATCAATTCTTGATGCCTTATTTATAGGCAATTTCAGAGAAAATGTTTTTAATAAATAAAGCAAATCTGCCTGGTAAAGAATCAATCAATCTATTCAAAGACATTTTCATTAAACTTATCTACTGGAACTATGTATAAAGGGTGTTCCCTTTTAACCTGCAAGACCTTTATTTTTGCAACCGTTAGTCCTAGATGTATACAGTAAAACCTGTAAAGTTGATCACCCTTGTAAGTTGACCGCTTTTTTTCAGGCATGAAATTAGCCCTTATCATATAAATCAACCTCTGTAAGTTGACCACTAAAGCAGTGCACCACAAGTGGTCAACTTACACAGGTTTCACAGTACTTTTAATTGCAAAAATGTTCAAAATCAGATGCTGAGTTAAAATATTGAAAGTTCGAAGTAAAAATAAAATAAGTCAAAAGAATACAAAATTAAACTTTTTATACGGACCCCTGGTCCCCTAACTTATATTTAGGGAAATAATTTACATTGAAAAATAATTCCAACACAAAAAGTTTGAAATTAGTGCGACCAATATTCACCGAGATGTGAAACGCAGTGTTTTGTGACTTACACCACTTTTCACTCGCCGTCAATAACACCTTTTGGTGGAAAATATAGCGGTTAACAAGTGTTCAAAACTATACGTGTAACATACAGTGTGGTTTTTCAAATTGTTCGAGGTTTTATAGTGTTTTAGCTTATCAGGCATAACATTTACATTTATTGTTGAATAACGATGAAAGATATAAATACCTTGTTTTTCTTACTTTGATGATCTTTCATTCTTCTGAAAGTGCGATAAGTTCCAATCTCATTTTCTGTATGGTCCCTTAAAACATTGAACTTGAATATCTCCTTGAGTTTTGATCGCACAAATGTCAAGTTTTTTGTGTCAGTAAGAATTTTCAATGGAGATTATTTCTCTAAATATTAGTTAGGGAACCTAAGGCTCGTGTAAAAAGTTACATTTTGTATTTTTTGACTCATTTTTATTTTTGCTTCAAACTTACAATATCTTAACTCTGCATCTGATTTTGAACATTTTTGCAATTGAAGTATACATCTAATACTAATGGTAGCGAAAATAAAGGTCTTGCAGGTTAAAACGGAATACCCTGTATAAGGCCAACAGTGTTTGTTTCTTTCTTTGTTTATTTGTTTGTACTCAATGGCTAGAAGACCCCATAGCACCTACAGCCCTGCAGTTTGGCACAAAAATTTGAACGTACCCCGGGCCTGTGCACTAGGGTGGGCCGAAATAAGCCGAAATTTTTTTTTTTTTTCGAAATCAATTTTTGGATAGCGCGCAAAAGTTGCGTCATGAGCTAGTTAGCACTCAAAAAAAATTTCTTGGATATTAAAAAATATCCAGCCGGCGCTATTTGACACTAAAAAACCGAAAAAAATGAGAAAAATGAATTTTTGTCGACATTTTTTTAAAAAAACTAAATTTCAAATATTTTGCTGGAATGCACCGAAAATGTTATATAATAAGCCAGTTCGAGCCCATAAAATGTTTCATTGATTTTAATGAGCATTTAACCGCTCCTTTCGGACATCAAAAAATTGGAGAAAAATGACAAAATATTGAATTTTTTAAAAAACCATTCTGAAAATTATTTTTCAAAATTAAATCATAGACTAATTAATTAAATAGCACTATTAATCATAGTAATTATTATCACGCAATAATATCATACATTTTCTAGAATTACATATAAAGATAATAAAATTTTGAAAAAGAAATCTTCAAATTTGATTTATAATACCTCATGCATAATGAATATTATTTTTTGGAATAATATTGTCCCTTGTTATCAAATGGAAATGGAAGTTCTTTCCTAGCTTGAAGTTTGTCACGAATGTATCCATCTTGTGCAGTTTCACCACGAACTTATATTGCAGCTTCGGTTATTAGTTTCACACAACGTTTCACAGCTTCCGTGTGACAGGGAAATTTCTCGAAACAGCTGTAGGCTGTTCTTTGCACAATTCTTTCAATTGTTGGTCTTTTAGATGCATTGTAAGAGGTGGGTCTGTTGCAACACAGTTTGCCCAATGAACTAAATCAACATAATCAATGGCTTCAAAATTGAGTTTAGGACGCTTAAAAAATCGTAACCATCCGAGCTCTTCGTCTTCTTATTTCTAGAGTTCAGAATGCACCTAACAGCTAATTCCCGAATGTATTTTCTTGAGTCAAACAACATTGTCAACAGAAGCTGTTCAGGATGAGCGAAATATGCATTGTTACATTATCCACTTTTCCAATAGCCATTTTTCTTACTGTCCTTTGATCAATTACAATTTTTTTTTCTCTATCAGGGACTTTTGCTTTTTTTCTGCAATTACACGAATATAAATCTGCGCATTTGCAGGCACAAACGTCAAAGTCGTAGCCTCTGCTTTAAATTTGCCTAGCTTTGATTGTAAAAATGCGTCTTTATATTTTTAGCATTTTTTGTTACGCTATTATATTTAGAATAATAAGATAAAATCACTCTTCTTATCGAAACAAGGGGAAGGGAAGCACGGGCCCCAAATATCAATAACTTTTTTTTTTGCAACTACAGCGGCCACACTTGCTGAAGATGGTTGCTTACTTCCTTCTCCCTTTATTTGCATCTTAGTGATTTGATAACATCTGATAATGTCCTCATATGTTGGAAGAAATAAAGCATCGGGAGGAGACAAATCTCTTCCAGGTCCAAATAGAAGACTACTTGTGCTTGCTCGCTTTACTTTCTTTTTCGCACGTTTCTACATAACAGTCGTGTTGTATACCAAAACAAAGATAATAATGCAATGACATTCGAAATATCCGGCTCCCGTTTAAAAGACTTCAGAGGATTCACATTTTTTAAATAATCTAGGGCTCTATTTGTCAAACATATATAAAATAGTTATAACATAATCTTAGGAATAATAGAAGCAGTTGAGCGCCGTTTATTATCCAGGAGAAACAATTGGAACCGAAGATTAAAAAATTAGCATGTTATGTAACTATTTTTTATTTGAGTGTGTGCATTTTTTAAAATTGGCGTACAAATGTCGCATAAAATTGATTGAATTTTCACTGTTTTTTCTAAGTAACGTATTGCGTAACATTTCAGTATTTACTTATTTTGAAACTACTTTAAAAAAAATTTTTTTTCATTTTTCCCATGTGTCAGTCTTAAAGGAGCTTAGCTAAATATTCTACGAAATGTATAAAAGTCTTTGAGGATTTCAACTAATTCACTGACAGATACTTCTAATGTTTGCTGAAACTAGCTTCAAACTTTTATTTTTAACTCCCCCCCCCCCCCCATTTTCTTTTTTTGAAAAAAGTGCATTTTTGCCCTTTTTTCAGTTTTTCAAGGTCAAATAGCGCCGGCTAAATATTAAACAAATTTAGCGAAATTTTTTATGGGTAATAACGGGTCCATATACAGTGCCCGCCGCTTATTAAAATCACATTCGTTCTGAGGACATTTGATTTTATAAAGCGGCTGATTTTATAAACCGGCACTCATGCACTGAAAAAAATAAAAGGTTTTTAAGTATAAATACTCTAAAAAAGAAATAAATTACGATTAGTTGTATTTTATTTTTAGTCTAGTTGTATTGTATTATTTTAGTTCAGTTGCAAAATACAGTTGACATTTTAATTTACATAAGGTACATTTTAAAATTTCACAAGGGTCTTAAAATATTGACTTATTGTTGTTTTAATAAGAGAATTTGAAAGTAAAGATTGAGAAATCCCTAATTTAATTGCAGCATCACACTAACTACATTTAGGAAGCGTGTCATACTTATTCAAAATTTCGAATTAATCTTTCACACTCAAGTCGTCACGACTTGCTAGCTAACAATTTTAACTCAATTGTAGAAATGAACTGTCAACCCCTGTAGATAGCTGAATGAGCACGAACTGATTGACTCAGTGGTCAGTGAGCAGGGCTGCATATCGAAACAGTTCTGCGAAGTGGAAACAGGCAGCACCAACTAAATATATGGCTCTGAAACAATTCTCTTGTGACTGCTTCATTCTTCTTTCTTTTTTCATTCAACTCCCCCCCCCCCCAAAAAAAAAAACGTACAACCTTCACCTTTTGTTTGTTTATGTGGAATTTGTTATTTTATTAGTGCTGAAATGTTTTAAATCCTTGAAAGAAAAAATAAAATCCTGGTTCTATTCAGAGAAGAATTAACATATGCTCTCCAAAAGTTTGATTTTATAAAACGGCGAGGATGATTTTATTAAAGGATAAACCTAATATGTTTTGACATAGAAATGATTCTGTTCTTCCAGATTTGATTCTATAAAGCGGCTGATTTTATAATCCAGTGATTTTATTAGTGGCGGGCACTGTAGCAACTTTTCCGCACTATCCAAAAACAGATTTCCAAAAAAAGTTTTTTCGGCCCACCCTACTGTGCACCTCAAAAAGCCGAAATTCTAAATTTCAAATCAGTTTTTTCCTAATTAATTAAGCGAAATTTTGCCTATTAGGGTGTAAAAAATCCCCCCCACCCCCTAACATTATATATCGTTGGAAAGGGTTTTCATTTCCGTAGAAGATGATATTTGTTCCATTTCTCTCGATTAATTAGAACAGGAGATATAAGCGATTCTAATTGCGCCAATTTTTAGGCTTTTCTTTCACAAAAAAGCTATAACACTAGGTCCACTTTCCATTCCATTTTTAACCATTACACTAGGTCCATTTTCCAGACAATTTTAAATTACTTCTTTAAACATTTTGGGGAAAGTTGTGATATTTCTTATGAATGTTTTACTGTTATTACTCTAGGTTAAATTCATTGTGCATGTGTTAATTGAATTTCTTTATAATTAGAAAGTCGCTTGGCGAATTTGGCGATTAATTATGGAGTTGCGGAACTATTTTACCCTTGAAAGCGACACTAAATGTAATTTTAATGTATTTTTTGTTTATTTGGCAAAAGATTTTGAATCGTAAAGGATTGTATTTAGGTTTTCAAAGGTGTTTATGTATTTTAGTTAAAGAATGATTATTTGACATCAAAAGTGAGGTGGGGGGGGGGTATCCTAGAAATGATTTTTTCCCCCTTTTCTCAAATGATAGCTTTCCTATAGATAAATTCTTTTTTGTACAGGGTACAGGATCTCCTTTTTGTCCTAGATGTACTGTGTTTTTTAATTACGGGGAATTTTCGTTTAAACGTTTTTGTTAGAAAGACTAAATTGCTTATTGGCCGGAGCTCGCTAATTGGGTCGGTCACTAGATTACTATAGCTTGGTCGCTTAGCGAGTTTGACTATAAACAATAGATTTGCGGGATTGTTTACATCACAAAAACCACTCTTAATGTGATTTTATCCTTTTTTTTTGTTTGTTTGACGAAACAATTATTATTACCAAAGAAAAAGCATCTACTTCACTTGCAAAAGGACTGGAGTCCAATAGTGTGGTCACTTGGCGAGTTAGGCGCTGAGCAATCCAGTCTAGGACAGGGTTGGCAAGTTTCTGCCGAGGCGATTAAAACCACTGGTAGAAAACGGTTAAAACCAGCATGGCAAAAACCACTTTCTGCCACTTTGCGACAGAAACTGGCAAAAACTCACAAAATGAAAAATTATTTCTTGATATACAACAGAAAATGCATGGAAAAAATAACTAATTGTTAACCAAAGTACTGTAATTTTATTACAAAATTATCACAATTCAAAATTAAATGCTACATTGTTTGGACCCTGCAATTGCTTCTTAGAGTGGTTTCAAAATTCTCAGAGTTCTTAATTTACTACAAACAAATGAGAAATTTTAGAATATTCTTAAAACAGAAGAGCTAGCAGACAATGCATCAAGGAGCAAGCAATTCTCGTGAAACTTTCATCTATTGTACAACTGGTCCACCATGTAGTAACTGGGGTTATGGTAAAAATTTGACCTAAGTTTTGAGAAATTGGGCCAATTTGTTTTGCAAAGCTGTGACATTAGGTACAAAATTTAGGCAAGTAAAATTCTGGCACTTTCTTCTTGAAGCACATGACATGATAATTTCAATCACAATTTAGAGGAAACATATAAGTGAGCAAATTGCAATCAGTAATGCCTGTTTAATTCTGTATGTCACTCCTCTTTCCTAAGCACCCCTGTATGATTTCTTATCCTTTGTTAAATTAATCCAAATACTACAAGCCTCTGCAATTAGGAAGTTCCCTTTCTGAACTAAATCAAGGGCACTAGCATGGGATTTTATTTCTTTAAATGATGAAATGATGTTTAATTTACTAGTTACTAGATCATTTACTAATTACTTGAAGTATTAAAGACATTTTTAAGTTTTTGCCAGTTTCTGCCGGTTTTTACCGGTTATAACCAGTTTCTGCCACTGGCACGGCAAAGTTTCTGCCGGCAGAAAGCCAACCCTGGTCTAGGATTATCGTTTTGAAGCAACCTTAAATGTGATCCAATGTTTTGGCGAATTCTTTTGAATTCTAAGGAAACTTTTGATTTGTTTTTAACCGAATGAAATATACAACTGTATTTTTTGTTTATTTGGCAAAATATTTTGAATTGCAAAGGATTGTTTTGTACTTAGGTTTTCAAAGAATGTTTACTCATTACAGTTAAAGAATATGATTATTGATTTCATCAGAAGAAGGGACGTAGGGGGCATTCTAGAGGGTTTTTTCCCTTTTCTATAGCTGAATTCTTTTCCACGCGGGGTATGGTATTTCCTTTTTGTCTTAGAAGTACCGTGTTTTTAAATTGCATAGTTTTTCAGTTGGGGGAATTTTTATTTAAACGTTTTTGTTAGAAAGATTAGATTGCTCATCGGCAGGAGTTCACTTAGCTCAAAAATTGGGTGTGATACTGTAGCACGGTCGCTTCGCCTATAAACAATAGATTTGCAAGATCCCAAACATCGAAATATCCCCATAAGTCCCCCCACGCTACTGGACTGGGTTTCGGTAGCGTGGTTGCTTGGCAAGGGTGCCCATATAGGGGGACAAGAGGAGGGCTTGAGGCCCCCTTTTAAATTAGAATTTCCTTGTTTTTTAGTACTTTTTTCTTTGCAAAAATGTAAAAACATTTCTTCTCCAGCCATTAATGAATAAGTTATTAAAAATGTCACATTTTGATGACTCTAATCTGTCCAGAAATTGGTTTACATGGGGAAAATATCCTGCTAAGCCTTCATTAAAATATCTGAGCTCCCCCTTGCAATTTTGCATATGGGTGCCCATGTCGCTTGGCGCTGAGCAACCCAGCCTAGGATTATTGTTATAAAGCAACGGTAAATGTAATTCAATGTTTTGGCAAATTGTTTTGAATTCCAAAGGAACTTTTTATATGTTTTTAACAGAATATACAACTTCTTCTCCTTTTTTTTCTGATGATTTTTAAATGTCCCACAGATTTTTTTTCTTTGGATGGATGGGGTAGCCAATTATTTGAAGTTCACTTAGCATGCAAAGTAAAGCATCGCAAAGCAAAAACTTTGGGCGAGTTTGGGAAATAAGCAATAGAGTTGTGGAATTATTTTACATTTGAAAGATACTATTTGATGTCTTTTTTGTTTATTTGGCGAAACATTTTAAATTGCAGAAGAAACCACTTCACTTGCTAAAGAGTTTTAAAGCAACTATAAATCTAATTTAATATTTTGGTGAATAGTTTAAAATTCCAAAGAAAGTTTTATAGGTTTTTTGAAAAGATGTATGTGCATTTTAGAAGAAAAATGTTCATTTCACATCAAAGAGGGGGGGGGGGGCTTGCATTTTATTTTATTCAACCGACTTCCTTTAATTTTTAGCACGGGTATCGCCGTGCGGGTACTGCTAGTAAAAGGATATAAATAAAATGCATGTGAAAACGAAAACACTGTTGTGCAAAATCTTTTAAGCTGCTGTGTAGTAATATTAAGAGAGAAAGGAAATATCAAGGAATTGAAATAATGAAGAAAATTTGTATCAGAAATTTTAGAGAGAGAATGGAAAAAAAGAAAAGTAAATCGAACTGGTTAAACAAACAGAAAGACTCATTAGTTTTTTAGCATTTTTTATAGAACCTGTTGATTTAATTAAAAATTCGTTTAAATCATCTCATGTAAATTCTGTGAAAAAACCACTGTGTGTAGTGAGGTTAAGTTAATTAACCAAGGTGTTCTTGATTTATCATTCTTGATTTATCATTATATGCTTAAAAAATTTTCTTGTCAAAAGCAGTATATCTTACTATGATACAAAATGTTCTGTTTTACTACAATCTTATTGCGTTAATTCAGAATAAATTTATTCATTCTTCATTGTTCTTCCAAAAAATCATAAAATGTTGCATGTAATTATAACATATCAACTGATTAAAATTTGATTACATTTATTTTTAGGTATAATTGAGCTATTTCTTTTTAACATTCCATTATTGTGGCTTTATCTAATTGGTAATGTTATTACACAGTATCCTTTTATGTTTGTAGCGCAACATAGATTTCTATATTATTTTAAAATAGTGTTAATACTGCATGCCATTTTAGTGTAATTTTGAAACATTGAAATGCACTTTGACAAATTCTTTATTAAGTTTAAACAAGTTTCAAAATTGAGCACAATTATTATAAGTGTATTAAAAAAGTTAATCAAATAAATTGATTTTTTTAAAAATATTTTTCTTTCTGTATGCATAAATATTTATATTTCTTTTCTTTTTTTATTGATTGTATGATGTTTCTGTCAAAACCACATTTCTCCATCAGAAAACTAGTATGTTGTGGCCATCACGAAACTTTCTTCTATATTTTTCCCTTTTTTTTCTGATCCCTCCCCATGCTTGACGAGGAAGCAATATTCCCAACAAAAACAAAATTACACATGCAAAAACTTGACGACCATTCCAATGTCTGAATTATTGCAAAAGCAAAGCAAAGAGTGAAAATTGAAAGTTATTTTAAAAGCCTTGCTTGAATTAATTACAAATATTTTATTTGTTAACAAGCATAAGATGGCAACAGTTAAAACTTTTAAATCATTGAGATAATATTTCCGATCATTTCCATACAATTAAAATCACGAGAAATACGCAGACGACAATCTATTACGATTTATCTTTCTTATTGTTGCATTAATAAAGCTATTTTTATTCGCAAAAAAAAAAAAAAAACCAACACCTCTTGGAGCGATTGGCGTCAAAATTGAATCAAAGCCTGTTTACATATGGATTCACATATATTCCAAATTTCAACCAGAACGTAGCATTACTTTTTGAGATAAGGCAATCACAATGGGAAAAAAGAACGGGCGATTTGCGCTACCCCCCTTTTAGTTGTTGACACCAAAATAAAATCAGCTCTTATACCCACTAAGGGCTACTAGCTGATAAATTTTTCTTTCATTCTATTCATTATTTCTTGAGATACAGCAGTCACAATTGACGACAAAAAACGTTCTATAGCTCAACCCCCGTTTGAGTTATTGGCACCAAAATTGAATCAGCACCTGTTAAAGGCAACATATGGACCAAATTTTAATTGATTCTGCTAGTTACTTCCTGAGGAATAGCAAGCACGCATAACTCAAAAAACGTCCCATTGCTCCACCCCCCTTGGAGGAATTCGTGCCAAAAAACAATGGGCAAAAGTTTACATAGGGGCACATATGTGTATCAAATTTCATTCGATTTCATGCGGTAGTTTTTGCTGTAGAGCGGCCACAAAAAACTGGTCACACACAGACATGACACACACACGGACACAGACAGACAGACATTTTCCAAAATTAGTCGAAATGGACTCAGCACACCTCAAAACGTTGGAATCCGTCAAAATTCAAAAATTTGCATGAATCCAATACTTTTTTCTATATATTAGATTTAGAAGAAAGTAAAAAAAAACATTGCTGAAAATATTGTTTTTGTTCAATATTGTCAATTTTGTTCAATAAACTAATTTTATTTTTGAGTTTTTTTTTACAAAAGTCCTTTTTTTTTTTTTGGTAATTTCGCAAAATACATTAATAAATTTGTTGCAGTCAGTTTCCTTAACCATTTTTAGATATATTTGTGTGAGATCTGTGTTTACGATAGCAGCTAAATATTCATCTTTAACAGTAACAATGATAATTACCTTCAGAAAATTTGTTTCATTAATATTTTCTATTATATATTTCCAAAATCCATTTACTAACCTTCATTGGTTTGCTACATTTCTTGTCTTTGCTGGTACATTGCTTTTCACAGACTTGAAGAATCTCAGAAGCCAAACAAAAAAGTTGGAATAAGTTTGAAATTTGATAAAGCATGTATCAGTTGATCTTGTTTCATAATATTTATTTTCATCATACAGGAAAGAATTACTTTGAAAGAGTATTCTGATTGAAAAAAGTAATGTAATTTATCCTCCATGCCATAATAGCGTACAGTGTTCTTACTCTTCTGTCTTGACCAATATTGTATTGTGTAATTTTGTAGCAATTTATGAATTTTTAAAAAAATCAATAAAAATATTTACATTGCCAATGCTTTTGCACTCTATTTCTGTCACATCTCTATGAAGTGTTAGTTTTTTTTACATCTCTATGAAGTACACAAAAAAGTTTGTGTGGGAAATCAAGATGCAAATATGTTACACTTAAATTGAATTAGTTTCCAAGATTTTTTTTTTTTTTTTTTTTGAAGTCTCAGTTTTGATTTATAAAAGATAAATTATTTTAAGTTGTTTTCTTTATTTTCTGTTTTTGCATTTTATTAATTTAGTTTTAAATTTTTTAGTTATCTGAAACTCAGATGCTGTGAACATGCATTGAGTAAAATAAATTAATCCCTTTGTGCAACAAAATATTAAAAAAAAAGCGTTAGCGTAAAAGAATTTGGCTAGCCTTTTTGGTAACAAGATAAATTTTAAGAAACATGTACAAAAAAAAAGTTGGTTTTTCTTTTCATTTGTCAGTCTTCTTTGCCTGTTTTCAAAATTTATCAATGTGCAATTTCTAGGTCGCCTTCTATAATGTCGGCTGCATAACAACATTTTAAATTATGATAAAGTTTTGCAAATGGTAAAAATTAATGAACTGTTTCTGGAAATAATTTAATTCCCCACCGCCATCAAGTGCAGTATTAATAGAATCAACGAACAAAACATTTTGTTTCCATCTAAATATTGCAACATCATAATTTTATTTAGTTTTCAATTTTAGAATAGTTTAGTTCCTTATTTGGAACTCTGTCACTGTGAACCTGCACTGAGTTTCAGTGCTGGTTCTTCCATCTTTGATAGCACAATGTTTTTCAGTAGCCTGTGATGAATATTAAACCCAAAAGTAGTCTGCAAGGTAGACTAGCAATAATGAGTTGCTACACTTACTATTAATCAGCAAAAAGAAATGCTTAAAGATAAAATGCTAAGTAATTAAATTACAAGTAGAACAGCTAGGCTGAAAAGCTTCAAAACAAAATAGAAAACAGAGGCATGGGTAGCTACGAGAACAAGTGCTTTTGACCTCTTAGGTCACTGAAAACTCCTGCATAGGTTTAGTTTTTTTTTTTTTTTTTAATTTTATTTGGAACTGTATTCTTTTACTTTCAACTTGAGAAATTTGTGCAGAAAGCAGGAAAAAAAAAATTTTCATTTTAGAAACAGTCTGCAGACTTCCTCAAATAGTCTGCATTGGGCCTTGTGCTGTTCCTGGGCTTCCATCTAATTGTGCAACCAATGTGATTTCGGGGTAAATGTTTTCGGTCTTTCAAAGTGTTTCAGTTCTTTGAACAAACTTTGAAATGGATTGAAACAGAACAAGATAAGTAAAAGAGGAATAAATCAACGAATGAGTAAATTGAGCTTTTTATTTCCATGTATTATTTTCCATTTATTCCACAAATCAGACTAAAAATATTTATACAAATTTTTTTCCCCAAGAATTTAATTATAAATTTGTTACTTGCTATATCTGCAATAAACGTTTGTTTAATATGATGTTGCTTATATAAAATTATGCACATAAATATTTGTAAAAACTATGTACTCACTCCTTCCCAAAATTTCTTTTATTTCAAAATTTAAGCTGTTCAATAAATAAAGTTCTTGTTAATTCTAATTATTTTCATGGTCGTTTGAGTTTTGATTTATCAAGAGTCTAATGTATTTTACTTAAAAAAAACCGCCTGAAGCTGAAGTCAACAGCCAATATTTAACTTCTGCATTTCAAACAATGGAAACAAACATATAATATTTAGTTTATTTCATATACACAAATGAATAAGATACCTAAGATTGTTGACGCTGGTGAGGTGGCTGATACAATTTAGCAGCTGACCTATAATCTTGCTGCCTAGGTTTTTGCCGATCTTGTCTGCCATAGTATTGGTTATGGTACTTGTTTAAATCTTGTCTGGAGTCCATTGAATCTCTGAACTGTGTAGTTTGGTTGACAGAATTTTCTGGATTATTCCAATGACTTGGATGAAAAGAGAGTGGCCCAGCATTCTGCATTAAAAATAAATATTATCTGTTATAGCTACTATGATTGTGTATAATTTTAAATTTTTTTTTCAGAAAATTGACAGATTTTACAACATTAAGTTGAAGCTTTTAAAACTAAATTGTGTTAAAAAAAGAAGTCTAGTGGTTTACATAATTACAGTGAAACCTCTAAAAACCAGCTCCCAATGGGTTATTGTTTATTATTAAGGGGTGTAAATATTTAGCAATAGGCTATTTCAAAATAGGCTTTGCGAAAAAAATCAGCAAAAAAAATCATAATAGAGTACTAAGCACAGAAGTCGTATCTGCATTTTTTTAAAAAATGCAAATTGAGTTATTGTCATAAAGTGGATCTTTATTACATATTTTATGGATATACAGTTTTATGGTCATTTGTGAAAAATAAATATCTTTTTTCTTTTTTTTTCAAAGCTGAATAAGTGGGACCTGAGTCAAGTATATGATGGAGTAAAACTTTAAAAAGCAATTTCTCATTTTGTGAGAGCAGCTGCAGAAATAACTTTTATACAGAACTTGGGAAAAAGAAACCCTCTTTTCAATATCAGCATTCATAGTCCTACAAATGTCTTGTAGGCGATGGAAAAGCAATGTGCAAGGAGGTATTGTCTGTTTTCCACAAGAAGGCACTTGACTCTGCCTTCGTCAAGTGATATTCGATGATTTGATTTCGCTGTTTTCTGCAGAAGGTATATTTGGATCATAGCATTTTGTTGTAAAAGTAGTAGTTTTTAAAGTGTAAGAACAATGAAAATAGCGACAGACAAGTGAAGCAAGTGATGTAAAGGACACTAAGACTTTTTTGCACTTAAAAATGCATGCCCAAGTTAAGGTTGTCTGTAGTTGTCTCATTTAGAAGCATGTAGATATGTTTACCAATCACCCCTGCCTGAAATTGAAATTTGCATTCGAGGCGACGGGGCGAAGTGTTTTCTCTTGAAAAACAGGCAGTAGTTTTGTATCAATTCCATCCAGGGCTGGATTTAGGGGAGGGCAAGCGGGGCTTCTTCCTCGGGGCCTTCACAACAAAGGGGCCCCCACTATAAAATTTTTACAAAATATCCTAACTTTCATGGGTTGAAAATACCGGATATATACATATATATCAAAATATTCGGATATATAACAAAGTATCGGATGTTTTCAAAAATATGATGATCTTTTTGAACCCTGATTAGGGGCCTCCAGACTTCCGAATCCGGCCCTAATTCCATCTGCTAAAAAACTAGGAGACTAGGGGAAGGGGAGGATTGTTACAAAGTGAAAAAAAAAAAGCTTTGTGATCATTGCTTTGGAGTCATTAGGAACAAGGAACTAATGTTTTGTTGAGTTCTGGGTTTATGATGTTCTAATGTTTAAATTATTTTGATTGAGGATAAAATAATAGTCTTGACATTTTTAAATAACAAGCATTGAAAAATATTTTTTTTCATTTAAGATATGCCTCAGCTTAATATTAATATAATCATTAAAATTATGCTGCATGACAAAAAAAACCATACTTCAAAATGCTGCCGACACCATTCTTGCCGATTCTTATGTAAAATTTACCCTGAGCCCAAATATTACCACCTCTTTTCCCCATCACCTCTTTTTGGAAATGGTGCACCCCAATTTTTTTCAGTTTTTGACAGCTTCATAGCCATTATTTTAATTTGAAAAGGGAGGACATTCATTCTTCTGAAGAACTAGATAAGGACAGAGTTTAAAATCATGAACATTTACAACAAGTCGGGAAACTCATGTGGTATTTCCCTTAAAATATATTGAAAATCAAAAACAATCTTTTTCTTCTAGGGGTGTGTTTTACAATTTTATAACATTTTTTCAGTGTAAAACTAGAAGATCAGCCTGACTGCTAGAAGCTCCATGTCTGAAAAAATTTCACTTTGTAAAAAATAATTTTGAAAAATACTGTAAATGTGACCAGTTGCATTCAGATCTTCAGTGTAAAGAACCTTTTCATATTATTCAAGTTACATTCACAGATATACAATGACCCCTTGTTATATCCAAAAATGCGATTTAACCAATGTCATAAAAGTAACAACTTAGTTAACATACAAATTTAATGACATGTGCACCAACAAAAACATATTAGGATGGACATTTTCAATCAAGGCAAGAAAAATTAGCTTTCCAATCGTTCCTGTAAAAAAAATAATTTAAAAAAAATGTATTGTTTTAGGTTGAAATATGAATTAAAAGTTTCAGCTTAGATTGCAACAAATTTGGAACACATGCCAGTTTTTTTTCCCATTAATTGAATAGAGAGAAAATACTTTTTCCGAGAAATATATATGTTCCAGCGATGTCAAGGATAAAGCAACATTTTTTGTAAAAATATTTTTTGGGAAACAAAAAGCGCAATACATCTGAATGAGTGACATAACGAGAGATTATCGTAACTAAGATTAAGAATAAATGTTGATTCTGAGTCGCACTTTCTCCCTCTGATTCTACTACTGCCGGATTCCAATTTCTTTCTATCTGCTTTGAAAGAAAATGAGTTCAGCAGACGCATGTTAAATGCATTTTTCGAGCGAAAGAGTATTGCATAAAGCTGGTTACTTGCCAAAGCCAGTAGTTTGAATGAAAGTTGAGTTTGGCAAGTTTTTGATGCAATGATTTTAGTTTTTTTCCTTTGAAAAAATGTAATTTATATCCCAAAAATGTCAATTAAATTTCTTTTGTTAACTTAAAAGCAGTGGCGTAACTGGCTGATGATTGGGGGGGGGGGGTCATTAAAGCTTGGTTCAGCCGGATTTTTCCTGTAATGGCTACATTTTAGCATAGTTTACCTTGTTTAGCTCATTAATTTGTTAAAATTAATAAAAAAAAGTTAGATATAAAGCTAAAGTATGTTTCTAATTTATTTCAACCTTTCATTCCCAGTTGATACCGTTTGGAATCATCATATTAATTTTTTTGCTCACCAAAGCCTGCTTCTGATGGCATACACATTCGCATATTCCTCTTTTAAAACAGATTTTTTTTTAATTCTTACTAATAAATAGCGGCCTTGTTAGTTTCATCTTTTTAAAATTGCTTCTTATAATTTCATTAGGCAAACTTATGCCAAAACAAAAGTATTTTTTTTATTATAGTGAAAATGAAATTACTAGTACAATTTCATTTTGTATAATTTAAAAATACATAAAAAGTTTTTATTTGAACTGTTTTTGACTCGATTTTAAACTTTGGGCTTTTATGTTTCCTCAAGTATGATGATTCGAACTGGTATCAACACAGATACAGTTCAATTAGACTTGATGAATGTAAATGCTCATTATTTCTTGAAATTTACATTCTCCTGAAGTTCGTATTGGTTGTTTTTTATTATAATCTGCGACTTAAAAAAGTTATTTTATCAACATGTCAATAAAGAAATCTGATTTTTAACAATTGATAAAAAAAATTTTTTTTTTGATGAATGGTAGTTTGTAATCAGACATTGAATAAGAAGAATACAATGAAGGCACATTATCAAGACAATTTATCCAAAAATAATGCAATGAAGATATTAATAGAACTATATCGAACACATTTTATAAATTGAAAACATTAATTGCCACTGAAATAGAGTATGAAGATTTTCATGAAATAACACTAGTTTTGCATAAGTTATGAAAAAATATTTTTTATTATCATCAATAAATGATTATTCAGTTACCATAATTGGCAAATATCTATTCTTGTAGTGTAAAGAAGTCTGACCAATTAACGAAAACGTAGGCAAAATAAAATCTTCAGAAATGGAGAGAATTAGTAAAAAATAAAGTTTGGTACATGGCCTTAAAATTTTTTTATTGATATGTATATAAAAAAAATTGGAAGAAGGTTTTTGGTTTTGCTTTAGATTTTTTTTTTCGAGGGCTTAAATGAAAAGTGTGCGGCAGTCTATTCAATGAAAGCATCTATCTAGTGGACATATACAAACTTTTCTTGTAATTTCCTTTCTGGTACTGTCAGAAGGATGTGACTGTTGCTGATTCATGAAAACAATTCAAAAGTCTTACACTGTAAAAACGATTTAGAAACGTTCCTGGATAATATCAGGCAGCTGATGTGCCTAATTTCAACCAGTAACATATCTTACAAAAACCACGAACATTTTTCGGTAAAAGTCAGTAACCTTTCTGAAATATTGGGAAATCTCCCCTGTTAAAGCCAGTAGTGAACACTCTAGAAAAATGAAAAAGGTTTAATGTATTTGATTAGAACCTTCCTAATTCACTAAGAAAGCTTCAGAAGCATTAGAGCAACCATGGCCAAAGTTACGCAAAAATTGCAAGCAAGAACGAAGCATATTCCTTGCCTGCAGCCATCCAGTGACTTATTTACTTCCATTGGGAGCTTAGTCAATCTGGATGGGCCGTAATCAAACTAAAGCTGATACACTTGATAAACATGCTCAGTCAATTTTTAAACCGGTAGCAAAAAATATTTATCACACCAGTGAAAAGTCTGCACTCGTGCATCTTTTAGCAATTCAGAAAACTTTTTTGTGAAAATACTTCACTTTGCGGGGAAAATAGGTAAAAACCTCTGAAATCTCGAAATGTTCCACAGAAATAACCAGTAACGTTTCAGAATTTTTTTACAGTGTAATTTAGAAAACATTGAACTTTTGACTCACGCAGGTGCGTTCATTAAATAGTCAGATTACTCTGTTTTAATCACTTATTGTACTGCATCAATTCCCAATGATTTTAAAGGGCATCCTTGTACAAATGATGCCATTTGGAATCTCTTTAATTTTAACAAACGATATTAAAATATACATTTTTCTTTTTTGGACTCACATCTTGGGTCAAAAATGAGTACATTTCACAAATTTCAAAATGAATAATTAATTCTTGGGATTGAAATGGAAAACAGTTATTAAAATTATGAATTAGAAATAACATAATAAATTTTTCCACGTAAATAATAGAAATACACAACTTTACACGCAAAAATATTAAGATGCAGAAAAAATCAAAGAAATAAATTTCAATAATCTCCAAGATAATTTTATGTAGCATTCATATGAGTTAATTCGATTCACTTTACAAATCAAAATCCCTTCTTTGTTTAGCAAATTCATTAATCACTTCTTCAGAGCTAAGTGCAACATCTCTGTGTATGCTCAAATGAGCGAGACTGTTTAAGGGTGCTTCACCTGTCATGTTCTAAGACAGGATTTTAACCTTTTCGAGGAAGAAACACTTCTTTCTACAGTAGCCACAGAAACTGGTAAGGTAGCACCAATTTTTAAAGCTTCAAATATGCTGGGAAGCATATCCTTGTCACAGCTATTCAAAGCTTCTATTAAAAAAAACTCTGCCAATCCTTGTTTTTTTCCCAAATTTTCTTCCATAAATAAATTTCATTACGAAATATCTCCGAGTTATAGATTTAATACTATTCAGCCACTTCTCAAAATTAACTTGAGCCGTACTTCTTATAATTTCCTCTTGCAGGGCTATTATTCTAGATGGTATTATGTTTTGACTATTACATGAAATGTCTTTATGTTTCATAAATATACTATTTAACTGCACTAAAAAAAAATCAAGAAATGGGATAAAAGTAGATATTCTAAAATAGTCTTCAGGACTATTGACTTCAATATTCAAGCGATGTTTGCCTTTTCGCTGTTTGCGGAATTTGTATCTCATCTTCACCAATTTTTTTCCTTTAAATTCAGTGCCTCTTTAAACAATTTGTAAAAAATTTCAGTTGAACTTTCACACATGCAATTCTTCAATTATTGCCTCAGTCATTTTAATGGCAGCCGCTAAGTCAATATTTACTTTCTGCAAATATTTGGAAAGATTATGCGTCAACGAAAATATTTTATTGAGGAAAACAAGTGCAACAACAAAATTCCCACTTTTCAATGCTTGTTGAAACATGAAAACTTTTTGCGAGGATTCTGATTTGGAGCCTTCTTGAATAGCATCAAACGCATAAAACACAGGGAAGAAAAATTCTTTGAAAAAAATTAAAGATTGAAGGCGTTCAACCCAACGTGTGTCGCACAACTTTTTCGGTCGTTGCTTCTTGAGCTCGCATTCTAATTCAACCATGTTTTTCAAAATTGTTTCAAAATTTTTAGACAATATGAAAAATTTTATAATTTCTTTTACAGTTCCAATAGCATTACGAATGCTTGAAATAGAGCAAGCATCACTGATTGCCAAGTTCAATGAATGGCTGGCGCAATGAACATACAAAGCTTCCAGGTGAATTTGCTGTATTTGAGCAGCTCATCCTTGGTACGTACTGCTCATTGCTGATGTCTCGTCATACCCTTGACCCCATAAGTAATTTAGGTTTAAGCCTAATTTCATGCATTCAGTTATTAAAGTACTATATAGTCCTTCGCCTGTTGTATCATATACAGTAACAAACTGCAAAAAACTTCTTTTACAATGATTCCTTTATCCGTTTTTTTCACACAGCAAGCACATAGGGAAAATTGTTCAATACCACTGATGTCGCATGTTTCATCCGCTAAGATGGCAAAGCATTCAGCGGCATTTACTTCATCAATTAATTTGGCCTTAATGTTTCCACATGTCTCAATAAATTCATTCTGTATCTTCGGGCTTAAGTACTTTGTTTTTCCTTGTGAAATTAGATGTTCTTTCAAAGGAATATCCCACTCAAAAGTGCAAGATTGATCTGAAGTTCCATCATTTTCTGTAGGCATTTGCAGTGTTACGGTACCCGAATCCAGATGACCCCGAAAAGAAATTTCTTGCCTTCCAAGAAAAATTATAGAATTAATTATCAAAGTTTTCCTCTATAATCTTCTGCTTCACAGTGTCCAGCTGGAGATCAATCGGCATTATATTCTTCTCATGTGTGAACACGAAATTCTGACCAGAAACACAAGCCTTCTTATGGAAATCTAGTCCCTGGTGATAGCGATATTGTTCTTTTGCATCTTTCCACCTGCTAAAACGGGTTGCAACAAGGAATTTGGCTAGCATATGGCTTCCTTTCCCAACTTCTGATTTGCAGGAAAAAAAACAAACAATACACCATCCAACTTTGAATATGTCAGCCAGGGAAACTCAAGAAGCAATTTCCTTTGAAATTTTAAATTACATTTACCGCCAGTTGGGAATTTGTGTAGTTCATCTGGTAACCACCTATTTCTTAGCACAAAGTAAATATCATCACTATATTTCTATCATATATCCCAACATATATATTTCTTCACTATATATCCCAACGTAATTACCAATGTCATTTTTATCCAATATGTCAATATAAGGGTTTCTGGTTCATTTTTATCTAATATGTTGCAAGAGGTTTCTGGTTCAGGCTCTACGCATGAAGATGTACCAGCTTTGGTGACAGTTTGGGGAGCGCATTAAAACACCAAAATTAGTAATGAATCACAGTTTGATGTAATATAATCGTTACTTAAAGGTTAAAGGAGACTAACTCAGGAGGCTTTGCTAAGTAAAGGAGATTACTCTAGAGAAAGTGATAGCAGAAGGCAGAGGTAGCAGATCTAAAACAACACAAAGCAGTGGTCAATGGAATACATTTTTATCGGACACATCTACCGCAATATTGCGTACTACATGAACTCAATTCATGATGCTTCGTAAATTTCCCCCAGTTGACGTGATGTGTTTTTACCTTCCCATGGCAGAATAAATGAATATATATATATATATATTATATATATATATATATATATATATATATATATATATATATATATATATATATATATATATATATATATATATTTTTTTTTTAATCACTCTCTTATGTTGATCTTCTTCTCCCTCTGTTACCACTTTCCCCTGACGTTTCCAGCAACGGCTTTCGATACAGTTAATCCTCCTTCAAGTTTTATCTGCCTCCCTTGAAAGTTTGTCACAACAGAATTAAAACATCCAGCATATATATATCAAAACAAATTGAAAAATATTTCTCCAAATAATTTTTAATTATTTTTCCTCTTCTTTCTCAATGAATAAAAAATCTTAAAGGATAACCAGAAGTGCATGCAAAATTACAGTTTTTAGAAACACGGATTAATATTGTATATCTGCACTACTTGAGTTCAAACACTAATTCTCCTGAAGCGAATCTCAGTTTTAATTCTTGTAAATAAATTTTGAAGCATAAGCATTCTGTGACTCTTAATGGTTTTCAATGTCCAAGGCTAATTGAAGGATATATACCTTCTCCTCTGCAGCCTTAAATACATGTAAAAGTTTTGGATGTTTTTATATCGATATTGTGATAATTTTCTCTTTCTCGCAAATCCCTCTCTCAGCATTCAGTTTCAAGAGAACCTTCAATCATTCTATTACTGCAAATGGGGGACAATCGGTGTTTGTTTTTATGTATACAAAAAGAAAACAGTATGAAACAAACTGGTATCGAAGACCAACTGTTAATTTAAAAATATAATATACATACATATAGCATAATTAATAGCCTACATCACTCAGTAAGAACAAACCTTTCATGCAGCAAAAGAATTTTTCAAAAGGTTGCAATGGTTCCGGAGATTATGTAGAACATATAAACATACAAAAAAAAAAAAAGAAAAATCAGCTCTTTCTCTTTATGATATTAGTATAGATAGAGCATAAAATAGTTTACTCAACCACTTCTTTTGTATATAAAAACAAATTAACATTGATCATCATAAATTTTAATTGCTTCTTAGCAGAAGCAATTCAATCATTCTATGCTCAGTTAAATTTAAACATTAAAAAAATATTTTCAATTCAAATTTCAAATTTAAAAAAAAAGGAAAGAAAAAAAAAACCTGATAGTTATAAATAGAAACAAAAAGCTTCTTAAGAGGTTTTTTTTCTGACCTTTGAAGTAGTTGTAAAATAGCATTAACTTCGATTTTAAACATAAAACGAATCTTTATTTTAAAAAAAAATAAAAAAATATACGTATATAAAAATAATATACACATAAAATAGGATCAATGTAAAAAAAATAAAATATTTTCATAAGTACTGCGTTAAATAATTTTTAAATTGTCAAAATTTATTTGTCTTTTTTTTTTGAGTGAACATTAAAATTACGGTTAATATAATATAAAATGATATTAAACGCTTGAAAAAAATCTGTTTCATGTATCTGAATATATTGTTAGTTAAGTTAATAAATCTATAAATTTCGAAAAATGTTGATGAAGTTCTTTCATTTGATGAGGTTGCAACTGTGAAAAACGAAGTTATTTTTTCTTTCTTTACAGTGAGTTTCCGACGTTTAGAATCCATTTCATAAGTACAATTTTGGAATCAAAATAACTTTAATAAGAAGCAAAATATCAAATTCTAAGCAGTATACTACATAATACTAATTTTTTCTATTCTGTTCTCAGAGAGCTAAAAGCAAAGAATGCATGCTATATTTAGAAACGATAGCTGTGCAGACGGTAGCAAGAGCAAATGCATGCCCTCTATCCACCCATATACATATACAGGGACAGGTGCATCTCCCCTTTCGCTAGGGGAGAACGAATGATTGTGAGATGGGACCAGACCCTCTCCCCCTGGATGAAACTCCTATGCTCAATGTCAAGGTTAAAGGGATCTTCACCCTTCAAGCAAGTAAGGAGGGAACTCTTTAGCATTCTGTTGTCCAGAGAAAAATCGTGCTATGCTTTTTGGAAAGAAATAAATATTGGCGCGTTTTTCTCCCTATTTTTTTTTCTTATTTTGTTTTTTATATTTTTTTACCGGACAAACGTTTGGGGGGGGGGGGGTCCCCTCCTTCCGCAGCTACGCCACTGCTTAAAAGGGTATTCTAGTCTAGAGGTTCAATTTTGCAGGCATAATAAAAAAAAAAACTGTAACCATTTTTTTCTATTAATTTTTTAGCAGTTTTTTTATTGATACTTTAGAAGTATAAAAAATGTAAATTAGTGGGGAGGGGGGGAAAATTCAAAATTGAAATCAGTAGAGACCGGCAAAGTGGGGACAAAGTGAGAAAAAAAAGGTGTCGACTGGTTGACAAGATTCCAATCCTCCTGGTGATCTGAAACATGAAATAAAGGTTGATTCTTATTAAAAAAGGATGTCAAATTATCTTTATATAGCCGATTTGGAAAAAAAAAAAATTCACAAAAAGGTATCTTTTTGAAAAAAAAAGGTCTATTTTGGCTCTTTTTTTCAACTTTGGTAATTTTTTAAAAATAGTAAAAAAAAAAAAAAAAAAAAAAAAAAAAAAAAAAAAAAAAAAAAAAAAAAAAAAACAGAAATACAGAAATACAGAAACCTCTAGGTGGAGACAATTTTGATAGTATTAAAAAAGTCTGTGCCAAATTTAAAATAAATAGGTGCATTAGGACTTGATATATCTTGTCAAACCGTATAGAAAAAAGTAATTTCGAGAAAAACGCGTTTAACACTAGAATTACGGAAGGGGTCATTTTGACCCCCAAGCAAACTTTTTTTGCTAACTTCTATATTTTTACTAATATCTTAATCCTTTCTTGACTTTTCCTAAATCATTGTCATTGAATTGCTGTCTGATTCTTCATAGATTTAAAGAAAAAAAAATTTTTTGAGAGAGTCCCAATTGGAAGGTTATGCCTAGAATTACGGGTGTCATTGTGACCCTTTTCAGAAAAGAAATGCTACTTGTATTTCATCGCGATATATTTTTGTTCTGTAAGCTATATTTGTTTTTGCCAGCAAAGCAATGAACAAACAATAATAAAAGGGTGTCTGCTTAACATCACACCTGCCTGCCTTAATACTGGAAATATGCTTTATAAGAGAACAGTGAAAAGATATTAGGTATAGATGAATGACTGTAAGTTCTGCTAGATGATTTGTTTTTTTATTCATTTTTGATAAAATAGTTTGTCTTATTTGCTTGACTTTTCGTTTTTAAAAAAGCATATTATTGCCTCGCAAAAGAGGGCTAAGGCAAGACGAAATTGTAATAATGCTACAAGAACTAGACACTCTAAATCAAATGTGAAGGAAATTATCACTGAAATTCCCTCAAGCCTCTGGCCAGTATATTACACATCTTCCACAATATTTTGGACTCAGCAGCTATAAATGCCTGAATTTTGTTCAGGACAGGTACAAAAGAAAGTATCAGCGGAAGGAACTTTCAATTATATTTAGCAGAAGGAGAACTCAGAGAGGAACACATACCAAGTATAAACAAACTTGTTCTAGCTGTAAGTAAATTTATATACGTGCAAGATTCAGTGGAGTAAAAAAAAAGGAAGAAAGAAATGTCAAACAAAGGAATGTATGGGTAAAAAAAAAAACAACTATGTGCCACTGTAAGCTATCTCTATGTGGATTTTGTGCACAGAAAATTAGAAAGAATAGCTTGTGCAAAAAATGAACCTTGTAGGTAGGATTTATTATTTTACAACTACAATTATTTTTTATTTTAACTTTTAGTTAATAAAAAAAAAATTCATTAATCTACTTAAATATTTGGGTTCAAAACTTTTCTGCAAAATTTGATAAAATATGCACTTAATTTATGGTAGATTTCTGAAATGTTCTTATTGAAACTGAAACAACACTAGCTATTTCAATCTCATTTTTAAAAAATATTTTTTAAACATTTCATTATATAGATTTAAAACTTCTCTATTCTCAAAACAAATAGTAATTATTGTAAATTAGTTTATTTTAACTTCATTTATAAAAATATATGACATTATGTACGAAACTACGCCGATTTCTTTAGCAGGGGTCATTTGCCGGATTTCTAGGTATACAAAAACTGCCTTAATTCCTGTGTTAAAGTTCGCATTTTCAGTCGCATTTCAGGCAGTCTGAGTAGTTTAATGGTATGCTATACTTATATTTTTTTTGAACAGCCATCCCTGCCTTATACATTGTTCCTTTCAATACCTCCAAAGCTACAGTTTTGGCAGATCTTTCAGCCATAAGTGCAGTTCTGCCTTCTTTTGAAGCTTCTGAAGCTCGTTCCTCGGAGCGTTTGTTATGCAGTTGATCTCGTTTGCTGGTTTTTTCTTTATTTTAACAAAATTAACTATAACTCCGAAAATAATTTGAATTTCCATAAATCCTCTATAGGCTTATTTTTAAAAGTCTAAACTTTAAAAATATGAAAAGAAAAAAATCTATTTTTTTGAATTTTTAGACTAGCATACCCTCTTAACCTACCGGCGGTTTTGCACGTCTTATCACGCCGTAGCAAGTTCGCGTCGATAGCGTTTTACACGTATTTTTCTGACACTAAATTTTCATTGTCAAACCGTCCAAGGCATAGAATCCTGCGTTTCCTTTCCCCTCTCCTGAGAGCGGCACCCCAGAGCGCAGGGACCCACCTTCTGTATTCACAAACGCAAACAATGCCCATTCATCAGGTTGGGGTTTCAAGGTTCAGTGCATCCTTCTTATCAACGCAAAGATTTCTAAGCAATCCTTCTTGCTATTTATTTTAAGCATCTGCTAAAAGCAAAACTTTATTCCAAGAATGAAATATCCACTTCTCTTTCTTCTAAGCTTAAAATTTACATTTAATTAATAATTGTGCTATAAATGGATGCAACATAATTTAATCGACGACAATGACATTCCATTACATTTCAACTAAATAAATAAATAAAAGCCCTGAGATTTCAAATTGAACAAAAACAAACTAAGTATCTTTTTGGAAATAAATTTATAGCTACGGCTTTATTCGCTACTAACATATAATTTAGGAACTTTAAGTGTTATAAAATCACAATGCTGTAAAGAAAACCAAAGAGCGGAAGTACATGTAAAAGATCAATTTTCAACTTTTATGTGCACTTACGTCGCGTTTTACGCACATTTAGGCTGATGTTGTACTCAAAACACATTATAAAAAACATAAAAAGGGATATTTTTTCAAATTCATTTACTCTAACTGATCGGCCATATAGTTTTCGTCGCAAATTTCAATCGTTAATATCAGAAACATTTTAAATTCACCGATTCTGTCTAATACTTCAGTTTATAATTATTTTAATCACAAAGAAAAACAAACAATTATCTCTTAGCATACAATTTCAATTCTGTAAAAGTAAAAAAAAAAAAAAAAAAACTAATAAACAATATATAGTAAGAGCAAAAATTTTGCACAACACCAGGCAGCTATTGTGTTAACTTTTATACAAAAAAAAAAAAAACTTAACAGTTGTTAGCAAAGAACAATAATAATATTTTTTTTTTATTGTTATTAAAAATGGAAAAGTATATGAAAATGAATAGTTTTCAAAAAAAAGAATTAAAAAATTAAATCGTTTGTAGCTTTTTCTTTTCAATAAAAAATAGAGAGACTCGGAATTTTTTTCATTGAGAGGAGGAAGAAATTCAGAAGAATGGGACCTGACTCTTAGTAAAGGAGATTTATATTTAGTTGCTTGAGATCTACAGTATTTTGTAGGAAGATGAAAATGGGGAAAAGGTTAAGTGATAATTTAAAACTATTTTTTTATATAAAGTAAAGAATAAATAAATAGAGAAAAATAAATAAAAGTTTAAACCGTTTCATAATTAAAATAAAACTTCAGCAGAGCTTAACTATTTGTACTTTATTAAGCAACAAATCCAGAATTTTCATTGATCTCAATTTGCCCAAAGCCTGATATTTATCTCAAATCACTCTTTAATCTGTGCGATTGCTAGATACCAGTCATATGATCTCTCAATTCCTTGGAACAACTTATGCAAAAATAATTATACAACCTTGATTTTTATAGAAAAATCATCGGAAATTCAACCATAATTTTTGACTTAAAGAATTTAAATTTTCTCAAAAACTTCAATTATTTTGACATAAGAAAATCTTTAATCTTCCAAAAATTTAAAAAAAAAAATATTTATTTTTCTTTTTTCAATAGTTTAGAAGGGCATGGGTGGATTTATAGGGGAGGGGGCATAGGGGGTAGTGCTTCCCCAGTTTTGGGACGACTTTATGTAGTAACAACACATCTTCCAAAATCTTAAAACAAAAAAATCATGACTTTTTTGAAGAGTTCAATGAAAATGAAAAGAAAAGCGAATTTCCTTTTCTGATGGGAGAAAAAAGGAAAAAAAATGGCGATAAATGGGTCTCTTAGCGAAAAAAGTGATAAATAGTTAATTTGAGGGAATATTTTACATTTCAATAGAATTTTTCTTGTAACCAGTGGTTTTTTTTTTTTTTTGGTTACTGATCTGGCAGATTTTTCTGAAAAGTTAATGGAACTTTCATTATATCGCACGTTTAAATGAATAGCGCTTTTAATCTGTCTAATGAAAATTGAAAGGTAATCGGAGAAAATCGAAAAAGAAAAGTCATATTTTTCTTTTCTTTTTTTTTGACTTCTATATTTTGCTTCTTTCCCAACAAGCGCGATAAAATGACAGCCTTTGTAATTATCTGATTTGACTTTTTTTTTTTAAATTTTCAAGCCACGGTTTTGCTTGTAGTAAATATCAAAGAAAAATCTCTGAGACCAATTCTTTCAGCAAAATTTTAAATGATCAAAAAATAATAAATAATAATAATGACAATATGTTGAAAAAAAGAAAACCATGTAACCAACGGAAGAAATTCAAGCAGAAATTCTATTCCAAAAACATATTGTACTACACTCATGGCATTGATCTGAAAGATACACTATTTTTAGTTTTACAAAGAAGAGCTTTTGCCTTTGATAGCTTCAAGGGCACATTTTATTTACGGTTAATGAAAAAACCTACAAAATGCATGCCCATTACGGCATTGTACTTCTAAAAGACTTTGGTACAAGGATAGTATATTTCTTTGTCCAGAATCGTATTTTACTTCATTCTTTTTCACTTCCTAATATCAATATACTAAAGGAACTAGTAAGATTATACAGCGTTTCTTTAATAATAGCTTTGTTAAATACACCATAACTCAGTGAATGTTGGATATAGTATTTGTTTTCCGATTTTCAAACGGGATCCTAGACAGTCCCGATTTTTATTCAAAAACCCAGTGTCCTGGCCAGTTTACTTCACGTCTCGGTAAAATATAAGTTTCATTACAGAGATGACCAAAAAAAATATAAAAATAATTAACCGTGAAGGATTATTTAAAGTAATAAATTTGTCATTTCTGTACCTGGTAGCCAGACTGACGTAAGTCCAAAAATTTGAATTTTCTGTTTATTACTGCTAGGGTTCGCCGATATATATCATGATATTTTGATATTTTCGATATTTATTTTTCCAACTATGGCATTTTCAATATAAAAATTATATTAATCATAGTAATATCGTTCATTTATTATTAAAAATAAGCAAAAAGTAATGTACTATAGTTTTATGATGCATTAATATACATTAATATACCAAAATAATATATTCTTTTTTTATTTTTTATTCATAAAATTATTAGTAATGTAACAATTTCAATGCATATTAAAAGTACCTAATTAAATATTAAACATTGGTTGGAAAAAAAGAAAATGTCTTATGACTGTGCTCCTGACTGTTGCATATTGTTTTTTTTCTGAATCATATAACTGTGTAAAAGTAGCTAACAGAAGACAAATGAGTAGAACAGCTAATGCTATATGAACTCTATTAAAATTAACTAAAATGTAAAATGAAATATTAGATATGAATAATTAAAGAAACCTCAATTTTAAATCTACATATTATAATAATAATTAACGAGTGATTTGAGGATGCATTTACTATTTTGAAGACATTAGTTTGTGTTGATTGAAAATATCGGATATATATTAAAATATCGGATATTTTAGATATTTTCGAAAATTGCACTCACCAGACATATTTTTTTCTCTCCTGTAAAGTAGCGTATGTGACTCACGTTAGTTTAGCTCTGAGGTACATATTTGTTATTTATGACCTGTAAAATTACTATCGGATTAGCTTGTAAGGAATTTTATAAAAAGATTTAAAACAAAAAAGACTTTCTAAAAAAGTCTTTGCCAAAGCAAAAAACTTGTAAATATTGTTCAAAATTCCTCATTTCTTGCTAAAGTAACTTCAAAAGATTAACGCTTACAAAATAAATTGTTTAAATGTATCTGCTTGCGCCATGTATCATTTATTATTCCTGGTTCAGGCTGATAATTAGTTAGCATTTATTCATAGCATTGAGAATAAACTACCTTCTAAAAACACTCTGAAAACCAGCCGGGGTGTGTACCTTTTGAAATACCCACAGGGGGGGGGGGCTGGTTGAATATTTCGGAAATAAGGCAAGCCGAGATATACCACTATTACGATCACTTAGTCTCAAATATGGCGAGATTCGAAACATACTAAAAATGCACAAATAAAGAAATAAATATATATATATATATATACAAACATAGTATGTAAAAAGTATGCATAGATGTATAAATTTGCAGTGCTTTTTTTCCCCCAGCGTTAAAAGAAAAACAACGAATTGCTGTTGCGCGGAAGGGGGAAGGGCTTTATTGCTTTTTATTGTTACGCATCATTTCAGGTTATGCAAAACATTACAATCATAACTAAATGCATTTATCTATTTCATATTGCAATAACTTGTTCCAGATATCGTTTTATATATGTTGAATATGAGTAGTTAAATTCAATAATAAAATATGTGAACAGTAATTTAGGGTAATAGTAGGAGATAGTAATTCCAGAGATTTAAAATCTTGATTATTACTTCATAAATATTACAGAAAGTTGTGGTTTGTAAAACACGACTGGCTGAAAGGAATTCAACTCTTGTTTGCTAAACGTGTTGAGAAGAAATGGGCGGGACGAACCTTGGCAGCATGTCTGGAGGAGTTCGATTCTTCCCTGCGACACGCGTTGAAAAGAAAGGGGTTTAGTTTTTACAGCACGTCCTGGTCAAAAGAGATTAAGTGCTTTTTTTCTCTTTCCGAAAGGGGGAGGAAATTTCAAGACAAAAAGTATTGACCATTTTGAGCAGATAGCCATGTTCCCAAGGTGACCTTTTCCAGGTGAAATTCCGCACGTATGTCAAACCGCCAATGAGTTAAGCTGCCTCGGGTAGCAATTAGAGAGCAAATCTCCCAAAAAGTATTTTGGGAGAACTTGTACGTCTCGTCAAGACTAGTGGCTAGTCTAGTCGCCCTGGCAGCTAAGTTCCATTCTTAAAACAAGTAAAATGGCACTAGAAATCAAAGAAGAACTTATCTATACTAATATTATAAAGAGAGAGGGCCAATTTTTGTATACTTATATGTTCAAGGTAATCTCTGGAACCACTCCACCTATTTGAAAAAAAATTTCACTATATGAAAGATGCATTCTTAATGAGTGACATAGGCTATAATTTATGCATATATGTATTAAAATTATTTTTTTAAACTAATAGTTTATCTTCAAAAACCAGTTTACGTTTCGTACCGTTTAGTTTTTATAAACGTAAAATATATCTGCAATTCTCTCGCACCTGCAGTGACAGAAAAGTCGAAGGTTCTCTTTGAACTGATTGCTGAGGGATGAAAACACGTGAAAGAAAATAAAATTATGATGTCCGCATAAGAACCGCCAAAACCTCACATGTATTTGAGGCTGCAAAGGATAAGGTATATAACATTCCATTAGCTTTAAAAATTGCGATCCATTGAGAGTTGCAGAGTGTTTATGCATCAAAATTTATTTAAACAAATTATAACTCGGATTCGCTTTGAGTAAATTAGTATTTGAATTCAAGTTGTGCAGATAGACAATATTAATCCGTGTTTCTAAAAGCTGTAATTTTGCATGCATTTTGGCCTATCCTTTGAGGTTTTTTCATCTCTACTAATATAATAAAGAGAGAGGGTTTATTTTGCATGTTTATATGTTCCGGGTAATCTTTGGAACCACTGAACCTACTAGAAAAATTCCTTCACTACATGAAAGGTGCAGTGACAGAGGCTATAAATTAAGCATATATGTCTTTTTATGAATTTTTTAAACTAATAAGCTATCTTTGCTACCAGTACGTTTGTACTATTTTTTCCTTATATAGATAAAAAACAAATTCGAATTGAATATTTATGTCAGGAAAAAAGTCCTCTTCGAGCAATATGCTGAGGAAGAAAAAAGGAATCATGTTGTCAGTTTAAGAACCATCAGAAGCTTTTTACGAATGAGAGGCCGTGCTTCGAAAAGTTGCAATTTTATATACATTACTTCAGATATTATATGCGTATGAAAATCAAAATAAAAAACATCTGCTAATGAATTCACATAAGTTGTTCTTAGTTTAGAAAGTTCTTAAGTCAAAGATTAGTAGCACATAGTTTCCGCTCATTTACAGAAAAGAGTTAAAACATTAACAAACAAAGTAGAGCATTCAACACAAAAGAAATTACCAAAGAAAAGGAAAAAAGAAATAAAAATGATTTGGAGAATTATTCTTCATGATGACCATATCTAAGCATATAAAATGAAACAATAGCTTACAAATGTCCCATCTGAAAGAAATTGCAAAAACAAAAAAAGTGAGAAAAAGCAAGATTTTCCGACGAAAATGAGTACAAGAGGTTGAGTGACATCCTGGAATTGAGAAAATCTCAGCTCTTAATAGAATATCTCATATTCATCCAACTTGCTAATCGGAATTTTTTTCATTTAAGAATTCTTTTTAAAAATTTTTGCAGTTCCTTGAACTTTTAGAGGAATATACCCTTTGAAGCTGATCTTACTTGAAGCATACAACTTTCAAACTCCGATCCTAAACTCAGAGAATTTTTGTAACAATTTTACTATGAAATCAACTTTTTGATCTTTTTGCTTTATTGCAAACATTTAAATATCTCTGTGACAACATGTTGCAAGGAGAGTGCAAAACAGAGAGAAAAAAAACAAATCTGAAGTTCAAATGTACAAATATACGTAGTACAACGGTACACACGGGAAGATTGTATTGTTCAGTGGTAATTATAGGTTGGTCTCTCTTGATAAGGAAATGAGGTCAATCAATTTGTTTCAAATCCTCATAAAAGCGAAACAAAAACTGTTGTTTACCATTAAATTTCAAATTGAAAAGTACATGCATCATACTTATTTAAAAGATAAATATTTTTTAAAAATCCGAACAAGGTCCGGACGGGTTGCTAGTTCAATATAATTCTTAATCACAAATATCAAGCACGTGTTAAATACAAGATACTACATGTTGTACCAATTACAAAATATTTGTAGTAATTCATTTCGACTGCAAAAAAAATTGCATGAAATAGTTTTCTGAAAAAATCTATTTTTTTATTTCATTAGAATAATCATTTTGTTAACTATTTACCCAAGTCGGATTTATTTCTTGGACATCATTTATTAACACTTCTTCATAGTTTCCATACTCCATGAAGTGAACTACGCATGTTTTGCCTTCATCACCAACTGCGTGAATTACTGCTCGATAAAACTAAAACAATAGAAAGTAGGAATTAAAGTTATGAGAATAAAATTTGATACAAATAAAACATACCCAGTTACACACTCTGAGTATTGTTTGGAACTAATTTGGTTTTTCTTAGCAGGGCGAGATTACCCAAAAGGCTCCGGAAGCTTGAGTTTCTCCTTAGAATTTTCACAGGCAAAAAATAACTAAACAACTGCTTAGAAATTTCGGTTTCTGCTTTTGAATATACTTCAAACATTAGAACTAACTCTAATGTTTGAAATAACTTTGTAAACAATTGTAAATGCTCCAAAAACTATTACATATTTACTAGCCACAAAAATTGATTAAATATATTTCTTTAAAACTTTGAACTTCAAAACAAAAAGGTATAATTTCTATTTAAATGGTAAGTTGAATTGCCCTTCAAGTGACTAAAAGAATTTCCTTTTTTTATGATCAACATTTTGATATGTTGCAGCATTAACTAATCTAAACATGCAGACAGTGGATTTTATCTAAATTAGAAATTTCTCATGATTGATAATTTATTAAAAGAATTAATGATACCACATTGCTTTTGTTTTGTACATATTTTTTCAGCTATGTTTAAACGCAGGATACACTCACATTATACTAAAATATTTAAACATGATTTGATGAAAGAAAAGACTTAAATGGCATCTAGTAATATACTTTGAGATAGCCTTGTGCTTTTTCTCTTCCAGTTAAATATTAAATGCAAAATTAGAACTTATAACATATTATTCATTCTTTTCACAAAAATGTGAGGGATCAAATCTAAGAAGTAATAAAACATATAATATTTGGAAGTTGAATATTTTACAAAAGCATTTTTTACTTACTTTATTGTCTTCCCAATACTTAGCCATTACTTCAACACCACGTTTCAAAAATGGCTTTCCTGGAACGAAGTTCATTTTTTCACTCCGACTATCATAGCCATGTAATTTCACCTGTGAAACTCGATCTGTGAAAGCTTCAAAATCAAATTCCTTATTTTCATTTAGATATCTATTACTACCAACTTCTGATGGTTTAGGATTTTCACTAAGATATGAATTTTTTGAAAACTTTTTTGACGAGTTCATTCCATCTTGATTTTCATTAAATGAATAATCAGATTTTGCTTGAAAATTACTTGGGTTTCGATTATTCTGAAAACTACCATTATTTTTATTCCTCTGGTCTGTTCTCTTATCCTTTGTAATGAACTGCCCTAAATTCAGAGTAGCACTAGCATTTCGAGTCCTTTGGGATTCGTCATTAGACCAGTCATTCTTGAAATTTTTATTAAATTTATCATCATTTTGATACCTGCCAGTTCTATTTGGAGATTGTTTATTTTGAAAACCATAATCTTGAAACTGTTTGCCAGTCTTTTCATAACTTGAAAAATTATTTGAGGAATTAGCATGGGTATGTGGTTCAGCTTCTTGTTTAAAACTATTTGGTTTCTAAAAAGCAAAATGTATTATAAGACAGAGTCATAAAAAAGTGAACATGATCAGGAAAATATTTTTAGCTATACGTCTAACATTAAATAAAACAAAAAAAATGGTCTGCTTAGATATGCATTAAGTAACATGGTATGGCAATTGGTTTTAATAAGCAATGTAATAAATTTAAATATCTTAAACTAGAATTTAATTCAAATTTAATTCTTACACAAACAGATTCAACATTTACAGTTATATAAATATATGAACAAGCATACTGCTTTTACTTCAGGTAAAATTTTAAAACCTATTAACAGGAAAAATCATTCAGGAAAACGAAATTTATTGTATATCACAATAAACTCAACTTTATGGAGAAAAATATCAACAGAAAAAAATTATCCTCAGGGAAAAAACAAACATTTAAAAAATTTAACAGGTTTAAAACAGGGTGTCTGTTGAAGTCTGTTATTATCCCAATAATTCCTGAATGGCAAGAGCTATCGTCAAAAAAGTTCTAGTCTAAGTCTAGGTACAGCAAAGTTGCTAAGTGCTATGAGACAAAGCCGCCATCAGATGGTAAACTTTGGAATTAGCCTTATTGTCTCAGAAATGGTATGAGAAACTGGAAAAAGTCAATTACAAAGTTGTTCAGAATTGTGAAACTACGAAAGAAAAGACATTTTCTGCACTGTAAAAATAGTCTGTAAAATGCTCCTTTGTATAATTGCTTTCAACAAAACTACACTAACAGTGTGATGTATTCTTACCAAGAAAGGTCTAAGGGTACAGGTCAGGTAAACGAGAAGGCCATTCTGTACAACCACCATACCAACAACTTTCAGCTGTAATGCATTTTATACCTACTTTTTTTAGCATTTCTGTGAGGAAGATGTCTTTGCTTTTTTAATTTGATGCTGAACAACTTTGTGATTGACTTTTTACCTGTATCTCGTAATGTTTTTCGGATAATAACCACTAACTTTAAATTTTGTCACCAGGTGGCACTGTAAGTGGCTTCCTCGCATGACAACTTACTATATGTAGAACCAAATTTTATGACGATGGCTCTTACCGTTCAGAGATCATTGAGGTGGAAACGGACTTTAGCTGGCATCCTGTATATAATTGGTATGTAATTAACGTAAGCCCATTGAAATATTGAAGAAAAAGTTGGCTGCTTTTGAGAATGAATTAGAAATTCCAGGTTAGAGAACATTTATGGAACAGAAAATAAATAAATATTTGACCCATTACAAAATAAGAATATGCTAGTTCCATTTCAAAAATGCAAAATCTATATATATATATATATATATATATATATATATATATATATATATATATATATATATATATATATATATATATATATATATATATATATATATATATATATATAAAATCCCCAATGTAAGAAAATATTAACAATTTAAAATATCATTCTAAATTATCATTAAAAAAAATCACAAAGAATTGACCATGAACAATAACACTAGAGTTTAAAAGAGTTCCTGATGGGGACATATTATAAGGAATGGGGTTGTTTCCTTCAGTCACAAGTACTACTTTTGGTCACTGAAATTGATAGAATAAGCAAAAAAAAAACTTGGACCCAGAAAATACTTTCATTTTCCCAACAGTTATTTTTTAAATTTTTTAAATGTCCGATTTTTCAAACAATGCGTGGTCTTTATGACATCACACATGATGCACTTTGGCACATCTTTCTATTGTGTTTCCACGTTATGATATTCAAAAAGCAAATTAAATAATTGTGCTCTATGCTTGATATCAACCATATCGTTACCAATGCACGTGAGTAAAGATACAAATTAAATATTTTGCTCTGTGAATGGCAACAGTGAATGGCATTTCATCATTTGTGATATCATCCGCAGAAGCCCAAACAATGAAAGCACACCAATTAAAGTAATTTTTTAAAAATATGAAACTTAAACAATTATTTAAAAAATGGTTTTTAAAGCATGCTCTTTCCGAAAAAAAATACTTTTGAAATTTTGGAAACAACCCCATTCTCCAGACATTTTCTTGTGACATTGCTATCTTCCCAGCAAAAACAAAAAAATTATCAAAAGAAAGAAATAAAATAATTGCTTTTACACATTTAGACTAAAGTTTTGGACAAAAGAACATGAATAACATTCATTTTTTGTGAAGACTTACAGAGACTTCTTTCCCACCACCAAAGACTTTAGCTTTTGTTTCTTTAACTCTTGAAACTTCAGCAATATTTGCCATTCTCTGTTGTTTGAAAATAGCATTTTCTTTAGCCTCTTTTGCATCTTGTTCAAGTGATTTAAAGTTACCTACGGAAGTTTTTCAAAAGCACTTATTATTGGGTGAAAGTCATGGAGAAAATCATAACAAGATAATAAATATAAACTATTATTTTTCTCATATAAATAAAGTAAGAATTGATATTAATTTCTCACTTGCAGCTTTTGATGGCTTAGAACCAATAATTGGTTTTCCAAATGGAATCCATGGAGGGGGGCCACTTCCATCCAGGTCTTCTTTAGTACGTACGTGAGAAGCCAAACGCTGGAAAATTAGTAAACAGTATAAGCATAATATATTACAAGATTAATAAAACATCTTATACTACACAGTTAGCTAGATGTGCATTTTGCTTTTTACACCAAGAAACCTGCCTTTGTTATGGCCGTTTAAATAAATTTGACAGTGGCATAAAAATTATTTAATTCAATATCTCTATCTTTGTACAGTGATCCAGAAATTTATGTGTGTGTGTTGTTTTCAGATTTGGATTTCTTACAGGGCAAGAGCTATGAAAAAATTTCTCTGACTTTTCCCTGATTAAGTTCACCAAATTTCCCTGATTTAAGTTACCAATGAAAATGGTTTCCTTTCTTTGCCTTACTTGAAAACCATTGGATATTAAATAAAATGTAGCATTTAAAATGTTTTAAGCTTTTGATTAAAAATACTAGCTGCATGCCCGGTGTTGCACTGGCTACCAAAAAAAAGACAGAGATGTCCAGTTGATGTTTTTGTATTACTCTGACATCAGTTTCTAACGCGTTAAGGAATAAATAAAAGCGGGTAATGCAAGGTACCATGGTTGCAAAACACCACTATAGCATATTTTTTGCAAAAATCTTATTAATAGTTATCAATGATACAAATTATGAGTATTTTCAATTAGCACAAAAGATGAAGATTTATGCATTATCAACTATAATCTGTGCTATCGTTAAACTGAATTACATCTGATAGACCATTTTTTACCTGAAATATTTATGTAGCATACAATCAGCTTTTTACATAAAATGACACATACTGTTTGGTTGAATATGTGAAACTAAAGCACCAAGACTTAACAAATACCAATAAGCAATTTAATATCAATTCATCAGATTTCAATTAAGCTTTAGTTAAAATCCTTTTAAACAATATTTTTTTTTTCAACTCTGTTTCACTTGAAGAAATCCAAACAGTCTTAATTAACGTGTTCTTTTAACAATATAAATTGTATCGTTTCATATGCTGAAAATAGTTAAGAGCGTTGGCTGTAGAAAAGAAAAAGGGTAAACGATAAAAAAGGTTATGTCCGAATACAGCAACCAATTACCCGGTTGGTTGTTTTGATTACGTCAGTCCCACTGAAACAATTGTTAAAATGTTATTTATTAACACAAATGTAAAATGGCAACAGAAAGAAATAGAAATCATTACTTAGAATAAAAGAGAAACAAAGCTAATTTACAATAAATTTCTAAAAGAAAAAATTGCTTTAAAGAGTAGTTTTAGGATTTATGTATCAGAATGAAAAAGAAATTAAACTAATTTAAAGTAAAATTCTAGAAGGAAACTTTGTTCTAAGATTTGGACAGCAGCCAAAAAATTCCCTTTTGAAACAATTAAAATTCTATTTGCTCACATGCAAAATGGCAACAGGAAAGAAATAAAAATTCCTGAATAACGTAATGTTAATTAATGTTTTAAATGTTAATGACTTTGATGTTAATTAAAGCCATAAAATTACGAGATTGGTCTTATTGTTTTCTTTGGAAAATTTCAATTAGATTGGTATCTGGTTTGACTCTCGACTCGCCGTGGTTCTCGAGAAATTCAATCTTCAGACAGACAGACAGACGGACGGGAACAGATTTTAATACTAAGAATATTTTGTAAAGATGCTCCGTTTTTTAGCAAAACTAGTATATTAAATTACCAACAGGGAAATATTATAGGAAATTTAAAGCAAATACTTGACCTCCAGTAATCAGCATGAGATTTCTAAGAAATTATTAAAACCACTCCTAAAGACAGATATAATCATGATAAAACTAAAAAGTTTATATGGAAATAATTTTGAACTAAATTTTCAAGCAGTATAATTATTGCTGCAAGAATAACAAGTGATAGTGAAAGTACAGAAGTAATGTGATTTTACTTACGTCAATAATAGACATATGTATTTAAAACAAATTGAAACCTTTTAGCAATCAATCATATTCAGCTATTCCCTAATCAAGAACTTAGGTTTTAATTAATGAATACAGCACTTTAACTATTAAAGATAAATAAATAATAAAATCATACCATAAATAAACTACTAAAAATAATAAAATTACTTATGTACACAAGGTAACACAATTTCAAATGATTTCATTATTTGTGGGGAAAAAAAACCTTAGGTTACTTTTGTAACAAACAACATTGAAATGCAAAAAAAAAATCAATTAATTTAAAAATATGTGCATACAACTTGATTTTAAAATAAAGAACTTTTAAAGTATGAAAAAACCCTTCATTTATAATCAGCGGTGACAGTAAATAATAAAATGGCAAAAAACAAAGTTCATTTGTATTTTCATTCAATTTCAGCAAATTAAATTTAAAACGTGAAGAAGTAATAACTTTTAAACTTTTATCAGTATTAATTTTAAAAACAAATAACTCTTCAAAATTGTGATTACAAAATGCTAATTAATTCAAGATAATGAGTAAAGGCAAGGGAGCTGAGGCATTAATGATGGCTGTCACTTTGTCTGTAGGGTTGTTTATTTTAAATAGCATGGAATGCATGAAAGGAAAATTCAAGCTACGTAAAATAAACAACTTGACAGACACAGAAGCAATGGTTAACAAGTTAAAAATCAATATTTTGACATTGAGGAAAAAAGATGCACAAATATGCGACAAAGTATAATTGCTCCTCATTAATTAAAAAATTTTTTAAACTGATAATTTGGGGGGAGGGGAGGGAATGCATTAAAACTACATTTTCTGGCCTGTCGAAGAATCAATGCATTTTATTAGCACAGCACAGTGGTATTCCCACAGGGCAGTGTTTGGAAGTAGCCTGCTACGAGTAGCAACGCTACTGTAGTAGCTACAATTTTTAGTAGTTTGTAGTGTAGCGCTACTTTTTTAAAAAAGTAGTGCGGTGAGTAGTTCGATACAAAAAATAGTAGTTTGTAGCAACTTCTGGAAACTACTTTTAAATAAATTTAAAATAAAAAAATCAAGGTTGAAATCATTTTGATTGGTGCATATTTCACACAAGTACATCAGTGGATGCAATGGGAAAACTATGAGCTGATGTCAGGCTCAGCATATCATTTTGACGCCATACGTTCTGCCTGTTTGACGCCATTAGTTTGTTTAACATCATAATTTTCATTTTTTCCCAATATTTATATTGAATAGAGCTTGACTTCAAAAGAAAAGTATATGAATCAGCGATAACCGCCGATTTAGTAACTCTTTTGTCTTTTTCTCGCTGTGGAGAATGTCCCATGGATGAACGTTTTAGATTTCATAGAGATTGTTGTTCCAATCCTGTAAAAGCTCTTATTTCGCGAAAATGAAGATACCGGTGATTTCGCGAGAAAAAAATTTCCTGAATTTTATCTATATGAACTGACCGAAAGTAAAAAACAAAAATATTTCTCAGGGCTTAAATTTTTGTAATTACGACAGGCACGCGAAAATAATTGTTTTTTTAGTATTCACCAAATAAAGAAGCTACTGTAAATGTTATAGAACAGGATGATTTGAACTGCCCTCGCTTATATAAGAGTATGATAACGGACATTTTTGAAAATAAGAAGAAAAAAAAAAGATAATTCTTAGTAACATTCTATGTTCAGATGAGCTAATTTATCAATCTAAACCATTTTTTGTTTAATCCTCTTACAATGTGGGTATGGTGTATTAAGGCGTCCCAAAAAAATATGAAATTGGTTTTTCAAGTCGCACACCCTGTTATATTTTTCTTTTTACGTCAAAACAATCGTAAAAAAAGTTGCATATAAATTGAACAACCGCAACTAGTGGCGACTTTTGTCCAAAAGTGTGAACCAGCACTTGTAATGCTAGGCCAAACTAAAAAAAAAAACTTTTTTTTTAGAAACTCGAAATTTTTGTTGATAAAACGTTGCCCCTATACACTAGGCATGCACCAATAAGCAAATTGGCCGATTACCAATTAATTGGCTGTTGATAATCCGCCAATTAATCGACAGAGTCAATTAATGATCATATTAATTATTTCTCCATTGCTTTTTTTTCTTTTATAATTTCTACCTAAGAAATAGCTATTAGTTTATTTCTAAAAGATGGTTTATTTTTCCCCACTTTTCAATTTTTTTCAAAATAATTTCATAATTTCATCTAATTTCTCTTTGCCAATTTTCAAATTAGTGACAATAAAATTACATTATGTTAACTAACATGAACTAGCACTTTTAATTCAAATTTATTTTTTGATTATTAGTAGCCATTTAATCCAACTTTTATTCTTTATGAAAATTATAAGGGTTGTGTTAAAGGAGAAAAGTATCGACACATGAAAATTGTTGCAATGTTGTATAGTTATTCAAATCAGAAAAAATAAATGAAACAATAACATTACTTCAACAATCAGTTTATAAAAAAAACAATAATAATAATAAAGTGTGTTCATATTTTTTAATTAAATGATATTTAATGACAATTAATTTTTTTGTTGCATCAAAAACTAATAATTTAATGAAAGTAAGTTTCAAAATGTATGATGTAATCATATGTATAGTTACAATTAACAAAATAACTAAGAGAAAAAATGTTGTGTCATCTAAAACTGGGGTTAGTTTATTGTAACACATAATTACAAAATGATCCTGATTTTCTATAAGAAATAAAACAAAAGTATTAAAAAGCCTTTTTTTTTTGCGTTCGATGGAGCATAGAGGAGATTTCAATAGGATCATATACACATTTGATTATTTCTGTTACATTTCTGTCCTTCAAAACGTAAATAGAAATAATATAAAACGGAAAGTAGCTGCAAGGCAGGTAATGTGAGGAGAGGAGCCTGGGATAAGATAAATATGACTTGATATCGATATGAAAAAAAATTCATTTTATTTATTGCAAATTTGTGGTTGGAGAGAGGGGGCGGGGGGAGGTGAATTTCTTAATCCTGTTTTTCACATTGCAATTTAAAATCCTGTAACTTAGTCAGTCATAATAGTGTCATGTGAATATGAACTGTGAGGGTTATTCATTAATGCTTATTTTATTCAGTTTTACGCACTTTCTATATTTGTTTTGTTTTTACTTTCTACACTTTCATATTACTTGTAACAGTAATGTTTGCAGAAAATTACATTAATTTATTGTTAATAAATCTATTCATCACATACTGTTGATGGTCTACTTGAAAAGAAAAATATTTTGGAAAATATATTTTTCTCTGATTAATCGGCAAAATTTGGCAGATTATAAATAATCGGCAAAGTGGCTGATTAATCGGTGCATCCCTGCCCTATACCTCACATGCAACACAAGAACATTCATTCAAATTAAAAAAACATTTGGGTATCCCACACTTGGCCTAAAATTTATAATTTTCTTCAAAAATTTATTTTTTCCATACATATTTTTAAAAACGTAAGGGAAATTTTACGAAATTATCAAGCTGAAAAATATAAACAGTAAAGTAGATAATTAACGTTAAATAGAATCTTTTGCTTTCCTGTGATATTTAAGTCTTCCACATAGTATACTTAAAGATAAAGATTTTTTCAAGGTTAAGTTAAATTTTTCATTTTAACTATTTTTTTTTTTCGTTTGCTATTGTTGATCTGAAAATGTGCTTGCTAATAATTTTTGAATTTGATATTTTATTCAAAATTTATATGTAATTTTTTAAAAGATAAATTAAAAAAAAAGGGTTTTGAAGAAAATTGGAAATTTTAGGCCAAGTGTGGGATATCTAAATGTTTTTTTTAATTTGAATAAATGATTTCGTGGTACATGTGGGGTTGGCGGAATAGGGGGTCAACGTTTTATCAACAGAAATTTCGAATCTAAAAAAAGTTTTTTCTTTGATTTGGCCCAGCATGAAAGTGCTGGTTAACGTTTTCATACGCAGGTCGGCAGGGTATTTTTTCACATTTTTTTAACATAAGAAGAAAAATATAAGAAGGTATGCGACTTGAAAAATTGACTTTCATATTTTGTGGGACACCGTAGTGTGCTTTTTATTTACTTATTTTTTTTGAAAAGTAGCGAAGTAGCAACTACATTTCAAAAGTAGTTTGCAGTTGCTACATTTAAAAAAAAAAGTAGTTATAGCTGTAGTTAACTACATTTGTAACAGAGTAATTGCCACAGGGTATACTCTATATACTCTATATACGTTGTATACTCTCAAAGTTTTTAGACACATAGCGCATACCTTCAAGCTCTAAGAATTTTCTTTTTATGACAAACAGTGAAACCTGTGTAAGTTGACCACTTGCGGTGCACTACTTTAGGGATCAACTTAATGAGGTTGAATTATATGATATAGATCTAATTCTGTGCCCGAAAATAGCAGTCAACTTAGACAGGTGGACAACTTACAAGGGTGGTCAACTTTACAGGTTTTACTGTATTATGTATATAATTGCATACACATATTGTGCGTAGTGGATTACTGGGAGTATACCCTCAGGAAAATTGATGGGAACATCACCGGCACAGCTTTCTTACCAACTGAGCTAATAGGCTTCCACCTCGAGGTGCTATACACAAAAGCTATGTGCAACAAAGTGACAAAATAAATTGAAATCAATGCCTCTACTTTGTTCAACTGTTCAAAAAATTTATACTGTGATTTACCACGCAAAAATTAATGTTTTGTTTCCAGAACTTACGTTTAAAATCATCCATGGAATTTATAGAAATTTGGATTAGAATTCTTCTAAAGAAAATGAGTCATTAAACTAAGTTTTTTTTTTGGTCTATGGGGGTTCTAATTCATGACCTTCACAATATTAGCAGAAAACTTTAACTGGATCAATGGGCTTCTGTTTTGGGTTGCTTTACATTAAAGAAATCCTTAATGGGCAGTTCTCAAAAGGTGGGAGCAAACACTTTGAAGTTTTAACACTGAATAACTTTTATTTTAATTCACTCAAATAGTTTTGAGTAAAATTATAATACTGTACAAAGACAAGAATTGACATAAATTATGGAAAAAATGCTCTTCAAATACCCTTAAAAAATGTTTTCTTTGCTAAAAGGCACAATTTTGGATATTCAAAAGTTAACTGAGCAAGTATACCATCAAAAAATTTTTTTTTAATTATTTCCATATGTTTCAAAATAAATAAATAAATAAAATAAAGGGTATGAATCTCAAACTAAACAATTTTTTGATAATATTTTCCACAAATGACAAAAGTAAAGACAGATTATTTATTTTGTAAACGATTTTAGAAAAAAGTAAGCTGGAATTTTGATGCATGTCCAAAAATCACGATCAGGACAATGCTATTATTTGAGAACTAAGTATAAGATGTTTATGTTTTAAAAATATTTTCCAATCCTCAAAATCAATTCTTAATTGTTTTAAAGAGTTTTCATATGCTTTTAAGCAGTATCTTTGAAGCAAAATCATTTTTCCAAAACATACATGTAAGATTTCCAAATTGCGTTACGATCTAGACACCAATAATCCTGTCCATTTATTAATTATTATAAATGATCTACTGTCTTATAACTGTGATAAAAAATGTTATTATAAAGTTAATTTCATTAATTCATTGGTATTATGCATAATCAACACGTTATATTATGAACATTACATAAATAACAGGAGAAACACACGTTCCCCATTGTTACAAACACATTTAAGTAAACAAAACGGCGGAAGCTCATAACTCTGCGAAATTTCAAACGTGATTATCTGTTATTTTACTGATATTTTGGATGAAATGTTTTCAAATTTTGATGAGAAACGAGCATATAAATGGCAATTCTTTAAGAAACAGTTCTTCAATGTTCTAATATTCAGGCATTTCACTTCTTTGCACAAAAATCGCCAAACTAACCCCGACTGGCGACAACTCACGGTGTACGATAAGCAAAGGGTTACCAGTGAGGAATTCCCGTTTTTGTCAACTACGTCAATTTTGGCGACTTGATCACTTGCGCTGGCGAAATGGATGGGGGGGGGGGTCGCATTTTGCGAACCCATAACAAAATTTTATTATTTAAAGACCAGTATATTAAGTCATTCAAGTGCTTCATTAATCCTTTCTTTTTTACTAGTGGTACCCGCACGGCTTCGCCCATAATAGCAAATTAAAAGGTCTTTTGGTTCGCCTGTATATTTACAAATGATGTGTAGTGAATTTTCTCGCCAATTGGCTTGTGCCCACGTTACGGTTCCACGTTATGATAATTTCGTATCTCGCCAATTGGCTTGTGCCCATGTTACGGTTCCACGTTATGATAATTTCGTAATTTATTCGTCCATCTTATGATATTTTTTTTTTCTTAAAATTGGAATAGAAAAAGAACAAAATCGAATTTTCGAAAAATCGCTTCGAGGTGCACACCTCCATGCTACATACTAACTTTGTGGCAAATTTCATGAAAATCGGCCCGAACGGTCTAGGCGCTATGCGCGTCACAGACATCCTACAGACATCCAGACATCCTCCGGACAGAGAGACTTTCAGCTTTATTATTAGTAAAGATTGCAAAATTTAAAAATAGATAAAATTTTCACTGGAAAAGTTTGAAAATTGTGAAACTTACATTATGATGATGTCAAAATCTGTTACCCATTGGATGATTATGTCCAAAATCTGTGACTAACCGATCGACCATTAAATTTGCTATTTAATGATTTTTATGAATACCTGCTGTCATTTTATGTTTTTCTATAATATTCTAGGTGTACATATTAAGCAATAAAAACAAAATTGATGTCAAATTTGAAAATTTAAAAAATTGCTCAGAATAAATTTTGTTGCCTTCACCCCTTTGAGAACTTTCCTAATATAAAACAAACTAGACGACCCGTGCGGAACTCCACACTGTGCTTCGAATCGTTTCATAAGGCATTTCACTCTTTAAAAATTTCATAGAAAGAATATTATGAAGAAGAACCGAAAAAATTAAGCGCACAACAGAAGGCATGTAATTTGAAAACATCAGTAACAAAATCTCGTTAAATACAACACTGTGATAATTTGATCATCGCTTACCTTTTGGTTGTATGTTTCAATGCAAACATAAATATTATTAAAAGTGTGACTGAGTGACTTGTGAAAAAGTAGTAATTTTGAATGTGAAAAAACAGGTTGTGACAAATACAGTCCTGCCCATGTGAGCATCTGACAGAAAAAAAAAGAAACATTAAAGAGATATTTATTGGCACGAATTCGAACTGGCGCCATTCTGATTCACAGCACGACACTCCAACAAACCTAGCAATTGCGCCTTCCTTTTCGAATGCTATTAATTGAAGGAATGAGTAATAAAAAACAGCAAAAAAGCTTTTTGCCGAAAAAAAATAATAAGATCATGCGTCTATATTTTGTAATTAGTCAGCATGATAAGATTTAAAACTATTCGTAAAACATGGAATTTGATTAAAGAATGAGGAAGACGTCACGTAGCGATTGAAACAAACATTCTAGAGAAGTAATAAATTCTCTAGAAATGAAAATAAGTGTTTTTATTTTTGAATATTGAACAATTTCCCATAGCAGGTTGTTTTAACCGCTACGGATTAAATGCTCGCACATGTTTTTCTTTTATTCGAACACTTAAAATATGAAACCAAAACCAGTTGAACTGAGTCCATTTTTTACGTGTAATTTTTCGAACGTAGACAAAATGTGTTTTTTTTTTAGCCGAAAGAAGATTAGTAGAAAATGATTTCTTACTAATAAAGTTGATAATAATTTTAATGTTTTGTATCATATTTGAATAAATAATTAAAGTTTTACTGGGTGCAAATCGTACTTTCAATTTCGCGTAGTATTTTTTCATTTGTACAAAAGATCGAACACTGCTATTAGAAAAATCTACATTTCAGCATACAGTGAAAATGTTTTTCTGCACAAAAAGGATTCCCTTGAGGCAAATCTAATACTTTTTTATGCTTACATTATTCTTAGTGGTCTGGAAGGAGTCAAAGCTTTAAAAAAAGGAAGAACACCCTTCGATTAACAGTCAACTTATCTGAATGATAACTGTAGCCTGCATAAAGGAGTCGAAACACCAAGTAACATTCCCGTTGCATTAATTTTATTACGTGTGTTATCTGTTGTATGTTATGAGTACATGTAATTCGTAATATTACTGTAAATTTACTTTTATGTCGGACAGCCCGAGCTCGCCAGAAGTTCAGATAGTTTATAGTCATACGCTCTAATAAAAAAAAAATTATCAATTTAACCGAACAACTAAGTCCAGTGCTTTAAGGCTTTATTCAAAAAACACACACATATAGGTTAATTTAAATTTTTTTTTTCTTGCCGAAAGAAAGATCTCGCATACGGATAGAAAAATAATCCACAAAAATAATAAAAAGGTTAGATATTGAAGAGAAGTGTTTTTATTTTTGAAGATTTTTACAATTTAATATCGCAAGCTGCTTGAACTGTTATGGCTTAGATGGCAGCACGTGTTCATCATTTAACAGCACGGTTAAAATACAAAATATTTTGAACTAAGTTCTTTTTTAAGCGTAGCTTTTCGAATGTAGTAAAAATGTGATAGGATATTTTTTTTTTTTTTTTTGCAAAAAGAAGAAAAAATATATATTTTACCCTTCAAATTGAGGTAGTAACTTTTTTATTTGTACAAAGAGTTAAAAACTCATTAGAAGAATCTGTATTTCAATATACGATTTATTATTTTTTTTCTGAACAAAACACAATTCCATTGTAGTCTGAAAACATGAACCTGATACTTATATTTTCGCTTACATTATGCTTTAATTTTCTTACCGAAGCCAAAGTTTAAAAAAAATCCTTACAATTAAGAGTCAATTTAGCTCTATGTTGCAGCAAGTTTTCATAACAGCAAGGAGCATTTAAATCTCATTTATTCTATTCCCTCACATTTGTTATTCATTGTTATTAAGTGTTTATGTTATGCGCAATATTTCTCTAATTTTTTGATGCAGATTGTCCGGACATGGGCCCGAACACTCATTCTCCTGGTTACGAGGAGATCGCTCTGCCGATCAAGCTATTCAGCTCTGCCGGTCGTAGTGCAAGTTAAAGTTATAAATTTAACCGAAAACGTCATTCTGGTTCTTTAAAACAGGTTTTTGGCTGAAAAAAAAAAACAATTTTTAGACCGTGGGTCTATTTTTCGTCGGTAGCCAGCATGATAAGCTTTAAGATAAGGTGTAATTCAAAGAAATCGATCAAGAATTGAGGAAAATCTGGCGTAGAAACCAAAAACAGGCTACAGAAATAATATATAAGGATAACACACTTTTTGATAAAACAGCCAAAATTTGAATTTCCTGTTTGGTTTTCACAGAAAGTGGGGGGAAAATCTTTTAAAATGATGACTGAAGAAATTCAATAAAATATTGAGGGAGTTATGGCATTTTCACAAAAAAATTAATAAATAAAAAGAAAAACACCTTTAAGAAATAATATAAATGATTAAATAGAGTTCTTAGAAAATTAAGATTCTATGTTAATCTTTTCACTAGCAAAAAAAAAATATTGCTTGGACACTAAAAGACATTTGAATCCTGAAAATAACAGGTTGAAATATATTTTTAGAATGAAAATCTGTATATATTTTCTTGAAATTTTGAAATTCAGAGTAATGACATATAACGAGCAATGTAACGAAATACATTAAATAAATATTTTTGCTTGAACTAAAATAAGAATCCACATACACGGCATAGTTCCCATTTTTCAACCATGACTGCAACACATCCACCAAGCACAGAAAACTGGTTTTCAGCTAATAACATAAAGCCATTCTGCATTGGAATTTTTCCTGGCTTCAAATATATTTTTGTCCCTGGAGGAGTATCCATCCTAATAAAGTAAAAAATAGTTCAAGTGAAAAATAGATAAAATCTTTTCAAAAAAAAAAAAAAAAAACTCTTTTACTATGTAATTTGAAGAACTTACGTAATTGTCTTCCACTGACCCCATTGGAGACAATTTATGTATGTATTGCCATCCGTCAAAAGAAGTCTCAGAATTGATGGAGCTCCTGATCCATATTCATATTTAGGAGCAGAAGCATTTTTTATTTTTTGTATTTGTAGCACTCCCCCACCAGTAATCTATAACAGTACTTATAATCAAATCTCAAAATTCAATTAAAATACATGCAGTTTCAATTAATTAAATAAATTAATCTTAAATCAAACTTACAAAATCTAATTTTCCCCTTGAAACATCTTCAGATAAAAAGTTATCTCCGATTTCTCGTAAATCCATCTGTAAAAATACCACAAGATAAAAATATATGTAAATTTAAATGAATCCATGCATGAAAGTGAAATGAAACGTTTGCCATTTCAATGTAACACATGGTGCCGTGTTAAAACATTTTTTTTTATGGTTGAGATTGTGGGTTATTGTTCATATGTGATTTTTATTTATATTTTTTTTTTCAGTTGTGCTGTATTTTCAATGAATTAAAAATTATTTGACTGGCTACCGACTCATTTGATCGCCAACTCATACAATTGCTTCTGTGATATTTTATGAATCCATTTTAATGTGTGTTTTTAACTATACATAAAATCTTAAGGATTGAAATATTTAAGAAATTGCATTTATGTGTCACATAGTTAGACTGATGAATTATGTTATAGATATATGTTTGAATCATATTGAATTATTTTAGGATGAAAGTGATTTTTTTTTCTATTTATGATTGATTTTATATTGCACTGACTAACCGAATGATTACGCATTGCCTTATGTGGAGAAAATGAGTTTTCAAAACGAAGTTGTTTGTTTAAAATTTTTCCCTTTTTGCATTTGAGCTATATTTTGTTCATGAAATGTGCCAATGATAACAAGAAGTAGATTAGCTGCTACTGCCAATCAAACATCATCATCAATCAATTCCTGTAATATCATATCATCTAATATGTCTTTGGCAAATGCCCTACCCTCTTTCTTCAGTCTGGAGAATGAGTGTGTGAAAAATTTGATTTTTCAAATCTCGGATGTTGCTGAGCTTGAAAAACGGACAGCTGAGAAAAAATTAATTTTCTTAAAATTGAATCTTAAGAATAAAGCCCTAGATTTTTTAATGAATGATCCTCATGCAAACTCGGCAAAATAGTTTGATGATTTAACTAAAGCTTTGGTCGAAAAATTTTCTATCACAACTAATTTTTCACAAGTGCAGGAAAACTTCTCCAATGTAAGGCAAAAGCCTAATCAATCAGTGTCTGAATTAATTGAACAGATTGAAATTTCTGCCATAAAGTACATTAACATAGAGACTCCCTCAAAAGAAATTCAAGAGTTAAAGGAGAACTTAAAATTTTCCAAACTTTTAGAGGCATTAAGGGGGGATATCAAAGTCAAGGTTCAGAAACTTGGTCCAACTAACTTTGAAGAAGCCGCTAAATTTGCCAAAAACATCGAAAGTGCATTGAACTCTGATGATTACAGCATCTCAAACATTAATTGTTGTTGAAATACTGAACTACAAACATTGTTGCAAAATCAAATCGAAACAAACAAACAAAAATCTTGACAGAACAATTAAACAAAATCGAACAATGGTCAGTTCAGGTCAATAACACACATCAGCAAAACCAGTCTGGCACCTCTTGGGCAAACCCAGCAGTGCAGGAATTTGTTCCTGGCAGCATCTCAATCTCAACAACTTTCAGAATAACAAAATAGTGTGTCACATTTGTGGGAAACCACACCTCACAACCCAGTGTTGGCATTACCCAACCAACACAAAACCCCAGGGTATTTATCATAACTGGCAGGGTTAATATCATAACCAGCAGGGTTAATATCATAACCAGCGGGTTAATTTTTATAACCAGAGGGGCAATTTTCATAGGCGTGCATCAAGTAGGAGAAATTCAAGATCATACACTAGTAGATGGGGTGCTTTTAAACGGTCAAAGAAACTCTAACTATGGTAGGGGGGATTTAAACTAGATGGGGGTTTTCGGAATAAAGATCAAAATCAAAAACTAAGGGACCTCACAGAAACCCCACATAAAAAACTAACCAACCTTAGTAATAACAATGAAAGAAATTCAGAAAGTAATAAAAGAAATTCTGACTCTGTTGGCATAGTTAGGAACTGTAGCCAATTCTCTCCCAACACAAACTGATTAATCTGTAAGCATCCCCGAAATTAAAATTTTGTCTTCATGCAACAGCCAGGACTCTTGTACCTTACCCAGGGTTGGCAAGTTTCTGCCAAGGTGGTTAAAACCACTGGTAGAAACCGGTTAAAACCGGCATGGCAAAAACCACTTTCTGCCACATTTGTGGCAGAAACTGGCAAAAACTCACAAAATAAAAAAAATAATTCTTGATATAAAACTGAAAATGCATGAAAAAAAAATTAATTGTTAAAAAAAAATTACTGTAATTTTATTACAAAATTATTACAATTCAAAATAAAATGTTACATTGTTTGGATCCTGCAATTACCTCTTAGAAAAGGTGGTTTCAAAAAATCTAAACAGGTTCTCAATTTACTACGCACAAATGAGAAATTTTAGAATATTCTTAAAACAGAAGAGCAAGCAATGTTCGTGAAACTTTCATCTATTGCATAACTGGTCCACCATGTAGTAACTGGGGTTGTGGTAAAAATTTGACTGGAAAAATAAGTTTTGAGAAATGGGGTCAATTTGTTTTGCAAAGCTGTGACATTAGGTACAAAATCTAGGCAAGTAAAATTCTGGCACTTTCTTCTTGAAGCACATGACATGATAATTTCAATCAAACAAATTAGAGAAAGCATAAGTGAGCAAATTGCAATCAGTAATGCCTGTTTAATTCTGTTTGTCACTCCTCTTTCCTAAGCACCCCTGTATGATTTTTTATCCTTTGTTAAATTAATCCAAATACTACGAGCCTCTGCAATAGGATAGTTCTCTTTCTGAACTAAATCAAGGGCACTAGCATGGGATTTTATTTTTTTAAATGATGAAATGTTTAATTTTTTAGTTTACTTAAACAAATATCATTTACTAATTACTTGAGTTATTAAAGACATTTTAAAGTTTTTGCCAGTTTCTGCCGGTTTTTACCGGTTATAACCAGTTTCTGCGACTGGCACGGCAAAAACTAGTTTCTGCCGGCAGAAAGCCAACCCTGACCTTACCATTAATTGAAATTAGATTTGGAAATCAAATCTACACTGCTCTGATAGACTCCGGAGCCAGCATCAGTCTGGCTCAGACTGATATTTAATCTTTCATCAAAGAAGTTGCCAAAGTGGAATATGTTTGCCGTTCTGTCAAAATTTAATTATTTAATAGCTCTACCGTTCTCTACATGTCATCAGTTAACCTATGTTTCAAAATAGACACAAACTTAGTTCAGAAATACTTTTTTTGTTACCCAAAACAACTGGGGGTATGATTATCAGTTTATCTTAGGATAAGATTTCATACAGAGAAATAAGTTGATAATTGATCCTGCCAATAACAGACTTGTTATGGACAATTGTTAATTTTTCTAACTCAAACACAAATTCTAAAAACGACCAAGATATTAGTGACATTAAAACTAACTACTGTGTTAAAAATGCAAAAATTGTCAACAATGTTACAATTTTGCCAGGGGAGTTTGAAGTGGTTAAACTAGAGATCCCAAATAATATGCGAATGCATAAACAAGTCATGCTAACTCCTAAAACCAACAGAGTGGGTTATCATGTCAATAACTCCATACATATGACCAATAATGACATTTTATTTATACCATTATTGAAAATGACACATCTAAAAAAATCAAAATTAGGAAAAAACACAATTGTAGGACAATTGAACTTTTCGATGAAACTAATGTGGTCAATCCAACCGAAGAACAAATTTTTCCAATTAGCAATCTGAACATCTGCGACATTAATCAATTGAGAAAAGAGTTAAAAGAGTCAGACTTTGATTTAAATCACCTCAATGATAGGGATAAAAAAGAAGTTTTGAAGTTGTTGATGGATAATTACTCTGTTTTTTCAAAAACTTATGCTACACTAGGCTTGACTGATGCCATTACCCCTGAATTCAAGCTCCTTCAGTTTTCCTTTACAAACAAAGCCCTACCCCATTCCAAAATTTGCTTTGCTTCTAGGAGCTGGGCAATTTCCTTCTGAGCAAATATGCTTGGAAGGTAATCACCTTAAAAGTAATCTCTGTGAGACTCCCTACATTTCACCCAGCTGTGATGCCATTGTTGGAAGCCAGGGGCCTCTTTCAGAATGGAGTATAGCTGGTTTGCTGCAAAAGCCATTATAACCCTTTCCTTGTCTGAAATATTGTGACATTTAATCACCTTTTGAGAACATACTCAGAAGTTGCAAGGGCCATATCAGGTGTGTAAGGACCTCATTGGACCACAGGAGTCTGGATTTTGCCAAAATCGTTGAAATCAAGTACTGGAAATGCATAAAACTTGTGACCCCCTGAATCTTCAAATGGTTCTCTCTACTAGGCTGTCTCCTACTTTCTGACAAAATTTGATGCAGTAGCACTGCTCCAGTTGTTTCGTCATTTTTAAGATCCAACGAGAGCCCTACACATTAACTCAGTCAAACCTTGCTTGCCAGCTATGGATGATATTGACAAAGGGGAAAAATGCAAGCATGTGTAAAGGTTCAAGGTCAGCTCATGCAAGCATACTATTCATATCCATCCATCTGGTTTTCAGAAGAAAACAAGGCCAGATACTTTAACAACCCTCTTATATTTCCCATTTTAGTTTCAAAATTTTGCATGTTTTAAAAAGCTTACATCTAAGGCCTTTTGAACAATTGAAGTTACATTTTGCCTGTCAAGACCTTCCTTGCACTGCTCAAGACCTTCCTTAGACAAATACCTACAAAACAGCAGAAAAATTTGGTTAAGTTTTAAGTGCACAGTATACAAATTATACAATACATAAATGAGTAATCATGAAAAACTTAAACAATTCCTTCTACTGCTGTGGCATTTTTAATAAGCATAGCATAAATTATTTCATTCATGTATAAAAACATACATGTATTATTTCATACATGTTTAATAAAAAAGGGGGGAGAGGGGTGCGGGGAACGCCACACATAATACTTACTCTGTTTTGAAATTTACAAATCAAAGGGATAATATAGACTTGCATATACATAACTATAATTTAATAAGTTTTCAAAAAAAGTAACTGAACAACAACATTGCTAGAAAATGACAATTACAATATAAAAAATATCAGTATAAATAATATTAAAATAACCAATTAATGACATTAACATTAATAGTGAAATAAAATATTTATCACAAGCATGAAATGATGGTCAAATTTGAATCCTAATTCTTGGCTACTTTAATTAAACTTAATTCAATGTCGGACAACTTAAACAAATATTGATTTTTTCCTTTTGTTAAAAAACCTAAGATTTTTCTTTCATAGAATAGTTAATATTTTTTCCGCCATGAAATTCAATTTGGAATGGTAACAATCTTTTTTATTTTGATTTCTGATTTAAAATTTTTTAGTCTTCAAAAATAATGAACCGGAGGCAATTAAATATTTCAGGGTTTACGGCATGACTTTAGAGCAAGGACGGATACAAAGGAGGGCAATGGGGGGCGATCGCCCCTCCCTTGAGGGACCCTGCAAAGGCAATTTTTCCAAATTGAGGTCTTAAAACAAAAGTCTTGGCCATCTTTCATATGACGTTATGGAAAGGAATCGGGTTCATATCTCCCTCCCGGAAACTTTTCGTAATTGAAGTTTCAAAACTGAAATTTAGGACGATCTTTGGGGATTCTAGGAGACCCTCCCATGGGAATTTCTCAAAATTTTAGTCTTAAAGACGCGATTGCAGACATCTCAGTTAGTGTTAGAGAAAGAAATGGGTTCAGTGACTTTTCTCCAGTAATTTTTCGATAATGAAGATTGCAAAGGGAAAAGGAAAAGAATAGATTAGTGATCGGCTTGGCTAATTCTCTGTATTTTTTTTTTTTTTTTTTTTGTTTTAAAGAAAAATGGTGTAGCAGCCCCCCCCCCCCCTCTCTCTGAGCAAGTGTAAATCAGATACGTAGTAAGAGATGAGGTTAAAAAAAATCGCCTCCTCCTTGAAAAATGTCTGGATCCGTCCTTGCTTTAGAGCTTAGCAGAGGCATGCGCATAGCTTCAGTAATGGGGGGTACCACTATACTAGGGAACTTGGGGGTTTAGATAATCGCCAGAAAAGAGATACAGGGTAGCGAGGAAACAAATTTAGGTAGGTTTAGGACATTGGTGGCATCTGAATTGTTTCAAAGGAGCATTTTTAAAATGGAGTCAGTGAGTCAAAACTAAATCTGAGAATTGGAAATATAAACCTAATTGTGCATAATATTCACTCAGGAATGGGGGGCTCAGGGGTTTCTCTCCCGAGAACTTTTGGAAAGTTTAGTCTTTAAAATGCATTTTAGATTATTTTTGGTAATGTTAAGGTGAAAAGGCTCAGGGACGCTTCCACCGCTTATTTTTCAAAATTGCAATTTTTAAAAACGCAGTTGTTATCTCCAATTGAGTTGAGAAGTAGGGGGTTAAGGGAAAGACCACCCCCTCCTGAAATTATTACTCTGACATTGCAATTTTAGACTATCTTTGATGATGTGAGGAGGAGTGATTCGAGGGCTCACCCTCGGAATGTTTTCGAAATTGATCGAAAAACTTAAGATGAAGTTCAAGACGATCTTCAACAATGTCGGTGAGAGGAGATGCCTTCCCAGAAAATTTTCTAAATTATCTTTTAAACCACAACTTTTGGATGATCTTTGGTAATGTTAGTGGGCAGAAAAGTTTGTGAACCGCCTTTTTCCGAAATTGAAATTTCAGAAATGCAATAGTAGATGATCATCAATGATATTTATTATCGAGGGAGGGGGGGGGGGTTCAGGTGCGCTCTTCCAGAATATTTTTTGAAATTGAAGCTCTAAAGCAGAAATTTTAGACAGATATTAAGTTGAGCGGCAGTTCAAGGATTCCCAGAAAATTTTAGATTGAGGTCCTATAAATGAAATTTTAGAAAATCATTAATGGTGAATAGGGTGCGTTTCTCGCAAATTTAGGTTTGGCGTTTCTCAAGGATTTGAGTGGGAGCGCTATCTTTGAAACTTTTTGGAATTGACATCCTAAATATGTAAAAGTCATTTCTGATGCCAATAAAGGAAAGGATAGGGCTTGGGAACTCTCCCCCGCCATTCTTTCAAAATCAAAGTTTCAAAAACGCTCTTCTAGGCTACCTTTGTAACGTAAAGTGAAGTGAAAGGATAAGTTTCGGGGACCCCTTCCTTCCCTTTTTTTACTATGTCCCTATCTTCTTTTTTGTTTTAATTACTGATAAAAATATTGTGGAACCCCCTTCCTGAGTTTTTCTTCTTCAAAACCATTTGAGTGTTCTTTGGTTATAAATAGTGAAATTTTCAATTTCCAGTCTGATATTTTTGTTTGTTTGAAACATAAGCGTCTGTGGTCTCAGTAAAAACTTTTAACATTTTAGACTGATGTGATACCTTTTAGTGATACAGGAGTGGCTCTCGTCAAGAGTGTAACAAGAGTCCCCCCCCCTAAAAAAAGAAGAATTTTGCATGATGCATGGCGCTTCTCCTGGGTTTGCTTAATACTTTTACATTGTAGTGACGTAACTGAGAGTGGTAAGGCACGACTTTCAACCCCAAATAATCCCTCGTTTTCAAAAAAGGAGAGGCATTTCAACTCTCAAAGTGAAAAGAAATATTTTGAAACATTATTCAAGTACGCTACAATAACTATATATATAAAAATGGATGTTGATAAATTTGTGAGTTTGTTTGTTCCCCGGGGGGTTATTCCATGTCAGTTCAACCACACCCCAACACCCACCATCTCAGATTTCAATGAAACTTTGTATACTTCTACTTTTCATAGTCCTAAGTAACCTCCTAAAGTATTTCTTCTCTATTAAAAATAGTTTTTATTTTTTTGACCCTTCAAAGTTTTGCGATTTTGCGTTAGTTGTCATTTACAGTTTTCTCAGAATGAACAGCAGCTGTTTGCAAAAAAAATTATTTCTCAAGAACTAAAGATAAACAAATTTTGAAAATTTTTAAATTATACATTAAGATTTCAAGTATTTCAGAAAAAAATATGTCAAAAATCTAAATTTATATTCAGCAATTTAAAAAAATTAACAAACTGAAAAATTAAAAAAATTTTCAATAAAAAAATGATTGTCGAAATTTTAATTTTTTGGCATGAGGGTCTAAATTAAAATGATTTATATATTTTTTTAATGATCATTAACATGTGTGCTAACATAAAAAATGAAAATCTTTAGGGGACTTTGAGGGATTCTGTCCCCCCCCCTGCCCCCTATTTTGATAAATTGAAAAAAAGTTGATCACAATGTTACAAACTAAGTTAATAATCGCATTATTAAAGAAAATTTAAATATTGAAATACATTGGTGTTTGAACTTAAATGCAAACATTTAAATACTCAAGATTTTTTTGAATTGAAAATAATTAAATTAATTAATAATAAACAATAAAAATAAGACATTGCGAAATTCGAACTTTCCTACAATTTATGCATACTAAAAATTATTTTTGAACTTAGGACAACATAGAAATTGAATCTTTTCATCTAATTCTAATTTATAATTAGGCAATTTATACAAAGTATTAAAAATCCTACAAATACCAGCTCATAGTTCTTAAATTCCTTTTATTTTATGTCTGTTTTTCATCTTTTCTACTAACAAGATTAGAAAAAAAGTATGTCATTCCAGTTGTTGTGTGTGGTGGTTCTACAGTACATTATCATATCTAGGGCAAATACAAGTAAAAATTCCACATCTGTTCAGTAATGATTTCTCTAAGCAACTGGGCAAAGAAGAGACTAAAAGACAAATTCAAAGCTAGACACTACTAGTTTGCAAAGCTTTTAACTTGTTTTATTAACCTAATGCAATGATGAAACTGATACTTCGATTTGTTTATCTCTCATCTAATGGAATAACCCAGAAAAGTTTTGGTTTAACTTAGCAATTTATTGGGTATGAGTTTAAAAGGGTTACCATTGCCTAAAATGTTTACAATTAAGGCTTTGCAACAATCTCATTTGACCCTAAAAGTGTGTTTTGTTATCTTGAGTGTTTCTATGATCATAAATGGATCCTAATAACCTGGCATTTGTACAAATGACAGGTATTTTATTTTACACTTCACTAGAAATTTTTTTTAGATATTTTGTTTTCTTTCTAATATATTTGTCTGTCACCTCCCTAACTTTATGGTTACTTTACTAGCTCCCAGCTGGTATTACATGACAGCTGATCAGCAAGCTGTATGGTTTACATTTATAGTTGTTTATATTATGACTGTGAGATCAGGGTTGGCAAGTTTCTGCCGAGGTGGTTAAAACCACTGGTAGAAACCGGTTAAAACCGGCATGGCAAAAACCACTTTCTGCCACATTTGCGGCAGAAACTGGCAAAAACTCACAAGATGAAAAATTAATTCTTGATATACAACAGAAAATGCATGGAAAAAATTATTGTTAACCAAAACACTAACTTTATTACAAAATTATTACAATTCAAAATCAAATGTTACATTGTTGGGACCCTGCAATTGTCTCTTTGAAAAGGTATTTTCAAAAATCTAAACAGATTCTCAATTTAATGTGCACAAATGAGAAACTTTAGAATGTTCCTGAAATAGAAGAGCTAGCAGACAATGCATCAAGGAGCAAGCAATGTTCGTGAAACTTTCATCTATTGTATAACTGGTCCACCATGTAGTAACTGGGGTTGTGGTAAAAATTTGACTAGGAAAGTTTTGAGAAATGGGGACAATTTGTTTTGCAAAGCTGTGACATTAAGTACAAAATTCTAGGCAAGTAAAATTCTATCACTTTTTTCTTGAAGCACATGACATGATAATTTCAATCACAAACAATTTAGAGGAAGCATATGAGTGAGCAAATTACAATCAGTAATGACTGTTTAATTCTGAATGTCACTCCTCTTTCCTAAGCACCCCCATATGATTTTTTATCCTTTGTTAAATTAATCCAAATAATACAAGCCTTTGCAATTGAAAAGTTCCCTTTCTGAACAAAATCAAGGATACTAGCATTGGATTTTATTTTTTAAAATGATGAAATGATATTTAATTTTTTAATTTATTTAAACAAATATCTTTTACTAATTACTTGAGTTAAAGACACTTCTAACTTTTTGCCAGTTTCTGCCGGTTTCTACCGGTTATAACCAGTTTCTGCCACTGGCACGGCAAAAACTAGTTTCTGCCGGCAGAAAGCCAACCCTGTGTGAGATTGGTAACTACTTTTTATTTAAAAGACACTTTCTTTTTCTTGATTCCATTTTCAACTGCTACATTAGTTTTATCAAGGACAGTATGTTCTTTTGTAAGCCACTTTTAATTTTGTACAAATGATTTATAAACATTATATTCTAAATATTCCTATTCAAATATAGTGAAGCCTCAGTAACTGGACTCACTGATAATCCAGGTAACTCAACATTTATTTTTCTTAGGGTCTGCCCAATGCTAACTTCAATGGCCGAAAACCTTTCTAACTTGACACACATTTGCTAGAACCCCTATCAGTCGACATTCAATTGCTATTCTAGTTCAATTCCTTCTTTCATATTGACCTTTTCTCAAAATTTTAGAAAAGCTCTTTTAGAGAATTCTATCTTTTATCCAGGGGAGTCAGCAGCCACTCTGCGCTGTTAGTGCAATTCTAAAAGGGTAGGGTAAAATGTAATCCTATGGAAGGCTTGTAGAGAAAGAAGGGACCATTACTTGTTTTCTAAACTAGTGTGAGCAGGACTTGTTATCTTTAGCAGACCTGAATAACAAGAAGCGTTTATCTCTTTTCAACAAATACGTATTTATTCCTTACAAGATATTCAAATCTATTATTGATTTTATTATGTATTTTTCAAAGAAAGAAAACAAAAGTAATAGAAAATTCATTTGCTGGAATTAATTTTCATACTGTGAATGTTAAGCATTAATACATATAAGTGATACAAACAGAAAATGTTTAGGAATTAAAATTTTGCAACCCCAGGTAAGTTGAGTTGCGAGTTAGTTATGTCATTAATCTGGGGGGGGGGGAATCTGGACAAAAAAAATTTTTTTCCAAATCTGCTTGCCAATTGTCATTAAAAAAATATAAAATTCCATTGAATACAAGAGGTGCGTAAATACTAATATATTTCTTCATTTGCTATGAAGGGAGGGGGGGGGGAAGGTAATTAACTTTATTTAGAACATATTATTACTAAACAATCAGGCCATTAATTTTTAAGGGTTGTTAAATGTAATTTCAAACAATTAAAAGGATGAATTTGTTGTTGTACAGCAGTAAATGGAAAAAACAGTTCCACGATAACAATTTTTTTTTCAAACGTAAAGGTGGGAGAGGGGATTCTGAAAGTACTAGAGACTGCATGATTATGAGTTGGTGTTAAGACTTTACTTTTGTTTTAAGTTGTCTGGACTGAAATGCAGTAATCCATATGCAGATATTGTTGTATGCAACTTTTGAATTTCATAATATCTTATTTTCAGAATGTCTATATTTTAAACAATTTTTAACTATCTCAAATAAAAAAAAGCTTGAATATTAAATTTATATGTTTGAGTTCAATATTTAACACACTTTATATTTAATTTTTTTAAAAATTGCTGCAAACTCTTGTTTCAAAGATATGGAAGAACTTTTCTCTATGTATCTTCATTGTTTCTAGGGGGGAGAGGACAGAATCCCTAAAAGACCCATAACTTTTTTCATAGGAAAAGTTAGGGACACCATACTCATGATTATTTTTTCTTTAAATCATGATTTTTAAAACTGACCCTGATCTTAAAAATTTTGAATTTCAACAATGATTTTTTGAAAAAAAAAATCAAAATGTTTAACTTTCTGATTTTTAAAAATTCTTTGTATAAACTAAGATTATTATAATATTTTTTATAAAAAGACTCAAAGTCTTAACATTTTTTACGAAAATTTTCAAAAAGGTAATATCATTAGTACAGGGGTGATTGTGAGTTCATCAAAAAATACCTGAAAGTTTCAAAGCGAGACCGGGGGAAGGGGGGGGGGTAATCTTTGACCCTTATTACTTAAGTGCACCTTTGCCATAGTATTAAATAGTCAAAATATTGTGTGTACATGTGATTAAATTTTTAATGGGTTACAAAGTTACTTTTGAGCTGGTGTTATACAAATTATCTTGACATTTATTTGTCCATCTTAAGGGATAGGTGTCCATCTTAAGGCTCTTGCAGGTATATTTGATGAGTATTATATAATTTTAAAAAATCGCGGAGGTAGGGAGATAAAAGCATAACAAAAAAAAACATTAATTCCGGTATTTTCGGACATAAAAATACTGGGAAATATAATAAAGTCAGACCAAACAACGTAAGTAGAAGCACAAATTTGTAAATTACAGCAGACACGTGTTTCGGCGTTACAGGGAACGCCTTTTTCAATGCAAAAATAATGAGCTTATGGATGAAAAGACATCCGACAAAAGCTTTTGTCGGATGTCTTTTCATCCATAAGCTCATTATTTTTGCATTGAAAAAGGCGTTCCCTGTAACGCCGAAACACGTGTCTGCTGTAATTTACAAATTTGTGCTTCTACTTACGTTGTTTGGTCTGACTTTACTATTCAGCACAAAGGTATTTATTTATCTTACTGGGAAATATGTCCGAAAATACCGGAAATTCGGTAAAATACCGGAACACAATCACCCCTGTTAGTAGCTGAGAAACATTTTTTTTTTCCCATTAAAAACAGCTCAGTTAATGTCTTTGAAAATGACAAAAAAATACAAAATCGAAAATTTTCAGAAGTCTATAAGATTAAAATACATTGAGATTGAAACAAAAGAAACTAACGGGTTGCTTTTAATCACAAAATAAGGAAGTATACCAAGTTTCATCAAAATCTAGATGGTAGGTGTTAAAATCCCATTTTTGTGGTTGATTTGAAAAATTTTAAACTATTTCAAATAAAATAGAAGCTTAAATATAATTTTTAATATTTCAGTTCCAAATTCAAACACACTGTATACTTGAATTTTTGTCATTATTGTTGACAATTCTGTTTTTAAGAATATGGAAGAGATTGTATAATGTTTTACGCTTTTTTTTTCCAGAATGTGGAAAGGGAGGAGGGGGGGGCAGGATCCCTTAATGTCCCCTAATGTTTTTCATTGGATAAGTTAGAGTACATAGTCAAGATCATTTTTGAAAAAAATCATGATTTTTAAAGCTGACCCTCTTGTTGAAATTCAAATTTTTGCCAACACCTTTTTTTTGAAAAAAAAAATTCAAAATTTCCAATTTTCTAATTTATTTTAAAAAAATTGTGCAAACTAAGATTATTAAGATATTTTTTATCAACATGTTCAAAGTCTTTCTATTTTGTGTAAAAAAATTTCAAAAAGATTATAGCATTAGTTACCAAGAAATAATTTTTTTCATAAACAACAACATTTCAGTAAATTACCACTTAATAGCCAGGGCTAAAGCAGAATTACATGAAATACACCGTCAGCTCAGTCATTTCCAGCCGAGGACTGCAGTTTCGTGCTTATTAGCACTCAACATCTCAGTTTGAGTGTCTCAAAAATGACAAAAAATGTAAAATTGCCAAATTTCAAAAAGCTATAAAATCGAAACGCATTGATACTGAAAGAAAAAAAATTAGGGGGTTGCTTGTAAGCCTAAAGGGGATGAAGTATACCAAGTTTGATCAAATTCCGAGAGGGTGGGTGTTAAAATCCCATTTTTGTGGTTGATTTGATGTGGAATGACCCCCGGGGTGAATTTAGGGAAGGGCAGGCGGGGCAATTGCCTTGGGGCCTCCACAACAAAGGGGCCCCCCACAGTAAAATTTTTACAAAATATACTAATTTTCACGTTTAAGCAAATTTTACGTTTTTTCTCCCCTATAAATAATAATAATATAAACAAATAAATAGCAGTAACTTCAGGATGTATTTACAATTAAAGTGCTGATCAAAAGTATCGGATATATACATATATATCAAAATATTCGGATATATATCACAGTAAAGTCAGACCAAACAACGTAAGTAGAAGCACAAATTTGTAAATTACAGCAGACACGTGTTTCGGCGTTACAGGGAACGCCTTTTTCAATGCAAAAATAATGAGCTTATGGATGAAAAGACATCCGACAAAAGCCAAGAGCAGATAAGCAAGCAGCTTAAAAGATAAAAACAGCGGATTAGCCAAACACCAATGACAAAGTTATAAACCGATCAGGAACCAATAGGAATGCAAGCAAAGGTCAGGAGCTTTCGCTTAGGTACGAACCCAGAAAGAAAGAATTCAATTGGACAAGGATTAAGCCGAAGCTTAAACAAAAAGAAAAGAAATTGTCAGTAACCGTGAACCGCAAGAAAGGAAAAGCAGAATGGAAAACCATGAAATAAGATAAACAGAAACAAAAAATATTCGAAAAAAGGAAAAATAAAGATAAATAGAAGAAAATTGGGGGGGGGGGGTGTCAATCAAGACAAAAAGGCAAAAATAAACAAAGAAAGATAGATAAAAATGAGTGGGGGAAAAAAAGAGGGGGGGGGGAATGGGGAAAGGACAGTATTAAAGATATGGGAGCCAAATGTTAGAAAAATATGGAACTGCACTAAGATCGTTAACTAAGTTAGAACTGTTCCTCAAAATATGAAAGGATTCCCAAAAGTCAAGATCTGATGAATTGGGGCATTTTTGGATAATCTGAAAAGAGTTAAAATCAAAAGAGTGATTCGAATCCCAACAATGTTGAGCAATACTAGACTTATTTAATTGTTGTTTTTTCACATAATTTTGATGCTCTTTCAAGCGAATTTTTAAAGCACGCCGAGTCTGTCCAATATAGGCAAGTTTACAACTACAATTAATTCTATAAATTCCACAACAATTAAGAGGGTGAATAGGATCTTTAAAAGAAGAGAATGAAAGTTTATTAATAGGAGAGAACACCACCTGGAATTGGAAACGTTTTAGAATCTTAGCAACCTGATAGCTTACAGATGGAAAGAATGGCAAAACAACCAAATTCTTTCTAATGAAGGTTTGGTTAAGAACATTAGTTTGGGATTTATTTGAAAGTTTTTTATAAATGGAATCAATCAAAGTTGGCGGATAGTCTCTATCAATTGCCACAGCTTTAAGATAATTAAGTTCCACTTTAAGAAGTTCCGACGAAGAACAAATATTAATTGCGCGATAAACAAAAGAATTGAAAGCAGAATATTTTTGATTTGGAGGATGAGACGATAGTCTATGAGGAGGTAAAGAGACAGCAAAAGGTTTGCGATAAACAGTAGTTTCAAAACCAATTTCTGTACGAGAAACAAGTACATCAAGAAATGAAATGCAATTATTCCGTTCTTTCTCACAAGAAAACTGAATATGAGGATCAATGGAGTTTAAAATAGATAAAACCTCATCACTCTCAAACTGATTCTGGTTCATTAGAACAAAACAATCATCAACATACCGAACATAAAATTGGAACTGCAGTTTTTGGAACAGCTTAACTTCAAAATAATGCATGTAAATATCACTAAGAATGGGGCTAAGTGGGTTACCCATAGCCAGACCATCTAACATAATATAAAAATTCCCATTAAAAACAAAAAGAACATTGTTTAAGACAAGTACGGGTAAGGAAAATTAAATCCTCAATTTCCGTATTGGTGAAATGAAATTCAGAAAGTCTTCTACGAAGGCATAACAATGAACCCTCGACGGGAACGTTCGTAAATAAAGAGTTAACATCAAAAGAAGCCATAAAAGAATTATTTGGAACGAAACTATGAATTTTTTTAACAAACTCAACAGAATTTTTAATGGTAAATAAATTGTGACTCCTAAGGGGAGAAAACACAGAGACTAAATATTTTGCAAGTTTGTACGAAGCCGTACCAATATTGGAAACAATCGGCCTGAAAGGAATACCAGCTTTATGCACCTTAGGTAAAGCATAAAATCTAGCACAATTAGCAATAGATGGAACAACAGAGCGTTTAACATTTGAAGGAATAGACTGAACAGACTTAACAGCAGATGCAATAGTTTTTAACTCTTTATCACTAGGATCTTTAGAAATTTCAGCATATGGCCCAGAAGAAATCAAATCATTAGTTTTATCAACATAAGATGATTTGTCAAGAACAACAATTTGGCCACCCTTGTCAGCTTTGGTAACAACCAGATCAGAATTCGAAACTAAGTCTTTAACAGAACGGCTAATAGTATTAGCAAATACAGGTTTAGAAATTTTCGAGTTAAAGTCAATATTAGAAGCTATAAGATGCCGAATCGAATCTTTTTGAGAGGAAGTTAAGGCACTAAATTTAAAAGCTTTCTCAACAGGAGCAATAAGTTTTGAAAAAGAAGGATTAACACTCACAGCAAAATTATCATTACATTTTAGAGCCTCAATTTGAGAATTACTTAATGGAATGCTAGAAAGATTAACAACAACATTCTTATTAACAACAAGTAAATTATCAAGAGGAACGACATGAGAAGATTTACAAAGCGTAGCTAATTTCTTTTTCAAAACAATTTGATGTTTATCAGAGGAACGAAGGGTTCTAGACCAAGAATTTCTGTCAATAATGTTAAAGTTCGGAATGGAATTAGAAACCGAAAGATGTAAATCATAAAGTATCTTATAGCTTCTAATATTGACTTTAACTCGAAAATTTCTAAACCTGTATTTGCTAATACTGTTAGCCGTTCTGTTAAAGACTTAGTTTCGAATTCTGATCTGGTTGTTACCAAAGCTGATAAGGGTGGC